>NW_021703784.1:92593889-92798253 GCF_005190385.1 Monodon monoceros | reverse complement strand
CACTGTTGTGGCCTCTCCCGTTGCGGAGCACAGGCTCTGGACGCGCAGGCCCAGCGGCCATGGCTCACGGGCCCAGCCGCTCCACAGCACGTGGGATCTTCCCGGACCGGGGCACGAACCCGTGTCTCCTGCATCGGCAGGCGGACTCTCAACCACTGCGCCACCAGGGAAGCCCCAGAGTGTGTGTTTTTCATTAGAGACAGCTCGGGGAAAAGATGCAGGCAGGCAGTTATCAAACTAAGGTTTGTAATTTCTGCTGTCTGTTCTGAAAGTTCTTGACTGATCTCAGCAGGACCATTAAACAGTTATTAATCCATTCATTCAGCAAATATTTATTGAATACCTACTATGTGTTGGTGCTACTCCAGGCTGGGGGTAGTGCAACAAATCAGAGTCCGCCCCACTTATATCCTAATTCAGGAATAGGCAATAAATAAAAACATAAACTACAATCAGCCAGGTCATGATCACTGCTATGGAAAAAAATAAAATAAAACCAGGGTACGAGAACAGAGTGAGAAAAGTCTGTTTTCTAGATAGGGTATTTTAAAAATGCTCCCTACAAAGGTGACATTTGAGCAACTATCTGAATAAACCGATTGAGTGACATGAACATACAGAGTAGTTTGCTAAGTTGAAAGAACAAGTGCAAAGGCCCTGAGGTAGGAATGCAGCCAGAAAACCAATCCGGCTGGAGCAGTGTGAGTGAGGAAGAGAGTGGATAGAAACTGAAGTCAGGGATATAGCCAGGAGCCAGATCGTGTAGAACATGGTAAGGACTTCAAACAAGGACCCCTGGATGGTTTTGTGATGGGGGGAGTAAAGTGATCTAAATTTTAAAAGATTACTCTGGGTACCATATGGGGGATGAGAATATAAATAAAAATTCAGACTAGAAAGCTATAGAAGAAATCTAGTGAAAGATGATGATGGAGATGGTGAGAAGTAGTAGGATTCAGATGTATTTTGAAAATGGAATTCACAGGATTTGGGGATAGACTGAATGTACGGCAAGAACAAACACACACACAAAACAAAACAAAACCAAAAAACGTATCAAGGAAAATTGTAAGGTCTTTAGCATGAGAAGCTGAGTAAATGGCGGTACGTTTAATGATATGGGGAACGCTGGGGGAGGACTGAATGTTTTGTTTTGTTTTGTTTTAAGGGAACATAGTGGATGTTGTTGGTACCCAGCCCACATCCGTCAGCCTTTCCACTTCAGTGCACACTGGTGGACTTCCGACTGCCAGCATTTGCATCTCTTTGCCTGAGAGCTTTCTCCCAAGCTGGAGAATCCACTCTGTGTGCCCAGCACACTTTATGGGAGCAGTCCTCAACCACTGACACTCAGAAGGTAGCGCATAAATATCCCCACTTCCTCCCCTGGTGGGATGGGGGAACAGTGGATAAATCTGACACGTGTGCTCTACACCACTACTTCTCAGGGTTCACCAGTGGGATTAAGCTCCAGTCACCACAGTATCAGCTTGCTTGATATAACACATCCCTTTATTGGCCTTTTCCCCTTTCCAGCTCGTTCTCCCCAATTCCCTACCAATGGTTCCTGCACCTTCCAAATAAATTACCTGCACTTGAATCCTTGACTCTGGGTCTGGTCTGGCGATTCGAAACTAAGATGGGGAAAACAAGAGTATCTTCTAATTCCTTACACCCTGTATTTTTTCACAGCCACTGACCATCTCACCTTTTGGTTATTCTTTCTCATCATCTCTACTAGAACAGTAGTAGCAGAGTCAAGATAATCAGTGAACCATATGTGGTAGAGATAAAATGGAGTAATTTTAATAAGCCAGCTCGCCAACTGATCTCCCCCCATCCTGATCCCTGGCCTCTTCTTCTCCAGCCACTAAGTTCAGCTACTCCACTTAGCTTTTGCATTTTCAAAACCAATAAAAAATAGAAAGCACAACGCCTTGTAAGACCATTTAGGGAGATGTCAAAATGGAAGAGGCAGGAGAATGACAGACCTTTTCTGTCCCCTCTTTCACTGGACAGTTCAGTAAATGCCTTGTGACATGAAGACCACAAACTATTATTAGCAGCAGTAGCAAATGCTATTTATTGAGCATTGACTCTGGGAGGAACTAAACTCTCTCATCAAAAGCTCGAGAGCAGGGAGACCTGACTTGCCGTATGCCATACCTCCTGGGGAAGCATGCTTGTTTGTAAAGTAGCATTTTATATGTCACAAATGATTCAGAATCATCATTTTCCATTTCCCTTCTGTTGACACGGATTGACTGTGGGAGGAGGTGGTTTAAAAAACCAAAAGCTGAGGGGCTTCCCTGGTGGCGCAGTGGTTAAGAATCCGCCTGCCAAGGCAGGGGACACGGGTTCAATCCCTGGTCCGGGAAGATCCCACACGCCGCGGAGCAACTAAGCCTGTGCGCCACAACTACTGAGCCTGCGCTGTAGAGCCCACAAGCCAATACTACTGAAGCCTGCCGCCTAGAGCCCGTGCTCCACAACAAGAGAAGCCACCACAATGAGAAGCCCACGCACCACAACGAAGAGGAGCCCCCCTCGCCGCAACTAGAGAAAGCCCACGCACAGTAACGAAGACCCGACGCAGCCAAAAATAAATAAAATAAAAAATAAATTTTAAAAAAAGCAAAAGCTGCACAAAGATCCTTTGGTTTGAGCAAAAATGCTTGTTACAAATGCACTGCTGTCAGTGACCATCAGGCATGAGGTGATCACGAGCATCCTTCCTACAAAGGAGAAGTCAACAGACACACAGTTCCACTGGTGGTGAGGATGCTGAAATCCAGCCCCCCAGGCGGATCAAGGGGTCCTGAAGACCTTGGAATCCATCACACTTCAGTTTAGCCACTTACTAGCCGGTGACTTTCAGTATGTTATTTGGCCCCTTTGAGCCTTGGTTTCCTCATGAGCTAACTGGAGAAAATACACCCACGTCATAGGGTGGCTGAGATAAATCACGGGCAGCAACAGCAGAGGAAGCACGCCGTCGATCTCGGCTCCCTTCTCTAGTGAACTATTTGCGCTGAAGGCAGCCTGGCCAATCTACTGTGACTCAGTAAAGACCTGAGAAAAGCAGCTCAGTGATTCTCAGAACAAAAGAACTAGACCCACCAGTAACGGTCCTTCCCCGGGCCTTCTGCGCTTCTTCCGAAGGCCTCCTCTGCTGGAGTACGAGCTCTTCCTGAACACGAGTCTTAACGCTTCAGTATCCTCAGCGTTGACTACAGCGCTTGGCCCATAGGAGGGGAGAAAGCTTGGTGTCGTGGAAATAGCACACTTTTGAGTTAGACAGGTCTGGGTTCGGGTCACAGTTCTGCCACGTGCCTTTGAGCAACTTGCTTCCTTAAACCTCAGGATCCTTATCTGTAACATGGGTGATAATATCTACTTTTAAGTGTTGTATGAACTGAGATAACAGATGTAGGGCCTGATACCAGTGCTTGGCAATTTGTAGATACTCGAAAAAGAGTTAGCCTTTATTAACAGACATTTGCTGAATGAACTCATGGATAAAAAGAACTGAACTCCATTCAGTTAACAACGTACACACTCCCCGCCCCAGACATAGTAGAAACACGCCATATCACATTTTCCTTTTTGTCTCTCAAGATGTAGCCACAGGTCTTTCTTGTAGTAACAAAGATTTCTGCAAAACACACCACGTGCCTCTCCTCCATCCCAGTGTGCACGTAGAAGGAAAATCTGGTTACAAATAATGCTGAGGGAGTCTCACAACCTCTCCCCCGTCCAAATATATTAATTACAAATGGAATTCTCCGCTTTACAGTGAAAGACCTGACAGACACCACCTAAACCAAGTGATCAAGGTTATCACCAGTAAAGAAACATACTGGCGGCATGGACCCCGATATGGTACACTGAGAAGGACACATCATTGCTATGAAGGTTTCTTGCAGAAACTTCAAAACCCCAGCCTAATCCTGAGAAAACATCAGGCAAGTCCAAATTGAGGGACAGTCTACAAAATAATAGACAAGAACTCTTCAAAAGTGTCAAGGTGATGAAAGACAACGAAATAAAGAGGAATTGGCACAGGTTGGAAAATAGGAGACATGGAAAATGAAATGCAATATGGGACCCTGGATTGGATCTGAATAAAGTTTGCAGTTCAGTTTTTTTTGTTTTTTAATGTTGAGGGCAGCTTTGAAGGGGAAAAGGACTGACAAGAGGTTCAACTGAGGGGTGAATGGAAGAGAGAAGGCTAATCCCAAGAATTTGGTGACCAGCTGGGGGTGAGAAAGTTTTATCAAAGGATGAAAGTCTAAGCTCCATTGTTTCCTCATTTTTTTAAACCTGAGTGCCAATGATAGTCACTTTCTCTCCTTCATCCCTAGCCCCTCCCATCCACCTGAGTCAGAGAATAAACCTGAGCCATTTCCACATAGTTTCATAGCAGCATAATTTGCTCCTGACATTTTCATCAGTTCTCGATATAAATATTAGATGGCATAATGTGGTAAAGTGCTTCCTAGACAAAATATGTCATTTAGGTGGAATCACCAAATTAGGATGTTGCCTTCGGTTCGAGGTTTTCTAAAAAGTAGCCCCCTTGCTCCTCAGGGAGGAGGGGACCCCACATACTTAATTTCAGTTAAGTCTGAGTTGTAAAGTTACACAGGAGTCCAACTAAGGCTTTCATTTTATATTTGAGGAAAACTGGCGTCCATGGAGGGAAAGCTGCTCAGGTTCACCCGACGGGGTGGTTTAATAGAACCACTGCAGGATGGCACGCTGCCTTCTCCAAATGTCCTATCTACTGCAGCCTTATTGTCCCGACCAAGAAGGAGACCAGCTTACAAGCATTACACAGCAGAAGACATGTGGGCCCCACCTAGACCTCTGATTCAGACTCTTGACACTGTAGCTAAGCACCTCTAGCAGGAGAATGTTCTGGAAGATACAGGTCCGACATAGCGGATGCTGAGAGCCGCTGCTCTTCAAGCTGGACCGTGTGTGGCTATGTGTATGCAGGCACACGCACATTTTAGGATTTCTAGGCTATATCTGAAGAGCTGCACTCTATCATTTCCATGTTCCTTCACTGATCCCCGGCCCTCCCCACCTCGGACAATGTTCCTCTTGCCTCTCTCCATTCTGTGTCCTTGCCCGTCTCGTGTCTTAAGGTCTACTCTAAGTGGTATTTGGTCCCCTGACCTTTCCCAGCCTTCCTATGATGAGATGGTAACAGCTTGGTGCCAACAGAATCCATTCATTCATATATTCTTTCACTCATGTATTGGAGACTATTTGGGGCCCTGGAGATAGACTAACACACAAGAAAGACCAGATCTTTACTTCCATTAAGTTTACATATTAGTAGCAGGAGTTAGTCAATAAACAAAGGACAAAAGATACAAGAAGACAGCCATCATGAGGAGTGTTGGGATAAAAGTGAATCAGGATGATGTGATAGGAAGTAATAGGAGACTAGTTTGGGTGGTGAAGGAAGGCCTATTTGAGGAGGCAGCATTTAAGCTGAGAGATTCAGCTCTGCAAACACCTGGGCTTCCAGGCAAAGGGAATAACTAGTGCAAGGGCCCTAAAGCAGGTCCAAACTTGGCAGACTGAAGAAAGACAGACAGTGTGGTGGATCACAGTGAGTGGAGAGGTGGAGAATGGTCACAGATGAATCCAGATCAGGTAGGGTATTATAGGGCTCAGCAATTAGTGTGGGAAGACAATAATGGGTGGTTCTAGGTAGAGAAGTTACAGAATCTAATATATGTTTTAAACAAACATTTTGGCTGTTAGGTGGAGGATGGACTGGGGAGGGGCGAGCGTTGGAGGAAATGAGTTATGAGATTAGAAACAGGGAGACCAGATTAAGGGGGCTTGCAGTTAACCAGGTAAAGGATGATGGTGCCTGGGTTAGAAGGTAGAGATGTGAACAGCAGATGGATTTTGGAAATGTTTTGGAAGAAAAGCTGATTGAACTTGTTGATGGACAAGCTGTGTGGAATGAGAGGAAGAGGGATTCAAGATTATTCTTGGGTTTTTGCCTTGAGCACATTGATGTGTGTTGTTACCACTGGTTAAAATAAGGAACTCTGGGAGGGGAAGAGGGTGGAAAATGGAAATGGAGAGTTTTACTTTAGACACATTAAGTTTTTGATATTAATGAACTAACTGAAGCTTCCATCTCATACTTTATATGTATCACCAGACACAGGACTATGAGATCCCAAACGTTGCCTTCCTTTTCAATTCCTTGTTAAGCAGGAATAAAGTGAAACATAACTGAATAAAACATTCAGTCTTTTGTAAAACACTTTTATGTTCAGAGATTTGGTAGGAGAGCCACATCCTTCCTGGGCAGGCGTAAGGAGCCAATCAATCATGGTGTCACAGCAAGCAATTGTTCAGGGGGCAAACTAGTTAAAAATTTAATCCCATGATTTTCATCTTAATCTCTTTTTCCCATAGCTTTGATCAATGCCCACAAATACGATATAGCAGCACTTTTCATTTAGATAAATGACTGAGTGGGGTACCTAATTAGTCTGTTTGTTATGAACCAACTGATAACTAAAATGACATGCTAATTACTAAAAATTGCACACTAATTTTGAAAGCACTTTATTAGCGCAAAAACTATATTCCTGCTATCAAACGAAATGTCCTTTCTATTTACATTGTTCAAACCTACTTCTCTTGACTTTCTAAAGTCAAGTCTCAGCGTGCTGTGTATTTAAACAGTGCGCTTGAGAAATGTCTGCTCACCCTTACCCCACACTGTAACACAAGCAATAGCGAAAGTTGTACCAATAGGAAGATTCCACGAACTTCTCAGCTACTTGGGAGCTTCTGCTGTACCCTGACAAAACAAACAAACAAACAATCAGGCCACGAACCACATAAAACAACTAAGCAAAACTGAATGTGAGGATGTGATGAGTAGTTGAGAAAGGGTGAATTTTGCAGCCCGTTCCAATGTGTCAAGGTCATTGCTGAGGACAATGGATCATGGCTCTGTTCACTAGATCTGCAAGTCGGGGGATATTCATTTGATGACCATCTTTCTTATCATCTATAGCAAAATGTCTACTGCTTTCAAGTCCCACAGCATCTCTCAGGAGCCAAAATCCTTATGCTTCTTCAAGTAAAAGAGATCACTTTAAAAATAAAAGTCAGTGGCTCTGGTCTCCTGCAGTCTTTTCAGCCCCCTTTACAGTGCTTTCTCCCCTTGGGTTTTCACTGCCATTTCAACAAAGGGTGAGAAAAGTGAAGAACGGTGCCGGCCACTAATGAAAACCAATACGGACCCCTTCTCTTGCTGGACATGACCCCAGAAACAGGAGGAAAGTTTACCAGCAGGTGTGAGTGGTGGCTGGCTCGTTTCATGAATAAATCTTAAAGGAGAAGAAAATGGTTTTCAGGCTGCTAAGGCCTGTGTACGCACACGTTTTATGGAGATAAGTCCTGGTTACTAAGCATCATTGTCTCTGCCCGCATATTGCATCAGCCACTTCCAACAGCCCGGTAATAACCTGTGCTGGGGTCAGTTTTCAACTTACTCTTACTTGGCTTGCCTCCCGGCCACCTCCCCCCGCCTCCGTCCCTCCCCTCTCCTCCCTCCCCTCGTCCCCTCCTCTCACCGACAGGCTGCTGGCCGCTGGGTCAGGTAGAGCTGGAGCTTAGGCGAGAATAGAAGAGAAAGGGAACAGACCCCTCGCATTGTTAGCTTCCGAGGGTCTCCCGGGCAACCGGAGAGTCAATGGTACCGGCTCAGCACCGGAAACGGAAGTCGGGCGCGGGGCTCGGTCGCTGCCACGTTGCGTGTGGCGGATGGGATTGCCGAGTGGTACTGAGCTCCTGCTGCAGGGAAGAGGGGGCAGCGCTGCCTCTCACGCTCATTCTCTCGTTCTGTCGTTCTAACGAGTATTCACTGACTTCACTGGGTGCAGGGCAGTGTGCTGTGCTCCAGAACCCAGTGAACACGACCCACAGGTGCTTTCCTTCCTGACAAAACTCCTAAGACAGACACGGAAGGACTACCCACGTGGTGCCTGCGGAGGGTTTGAAGCACGAAGCCCCGGTTGGTCTAGGGGCATCTTTGGAGGCTCTTTGGACTTTGGTTACTTGGGCTAGGGCCACAGCGTAGAGAATACAGGGAGGGAGGTTTGTTGAGGTAGTTGGGACGTATGCCGTGGCAGTGGTGGATTGGATATGTGGAATGTGGAGACTTGGGTGACTGCCAGGCTTCTGGGCTGATAGCTGGGTGAATATTGGAGTTACACACACAGGAAGGGGACACAGGAGGAGAAGCAGATTTGTGGGAATAGTTTGGTTTTAGACATGTTGAGCCTGTGGGACCCACTAGTGCAGAAGCTCAGCAGCCGTGGGGTGTGCTTGTTTGCATCTTCTAGACAAGAGACCTGAGCTGGAAGTCTGTGTCTTAGGTTGTACATGGGGGTAGGGATGGAGCAGCAGCATGGAAGAGATTGCCTGGTGGAGGAAATACTATTTAGAAAAGAGGCCCAGCCTTACCCCCCAAGAGCTTCTCTACTTAAAGGAGAAGAAGGGGCTTCCCTGGTGGCACAGTGGTTGAGAGTCCGCCTGCCAATGCAGGGGACGTGGGTTCGTGCCCCGGTCCGGGAGGATCCCACATTCCACGGAGCGTCTGGGCCCATGAGCCATGGCCGCTGAGCCTGCTCGTCCGGAGCCTGTGCTCCGCAACGGGAGAGGCCACAACAGTGAGACGCCCGCGTACCGCCAAAAAAAAAAGGAGAAGAAGAGGAGGATCAGGTCGCCTTAGGAGAAGAACCCAGGGAATATGATATTGCAGAAGCAAGAGAAGAGCGCTTCAAAGAAGTGTAGTAGACTGGGCCATTTTTCTCGAGAAGTTAGTGAGATGAAGGTTGAGAGATGCTATGACCAAACAGGCATTGCCATTAGCTAGAGCAGCTTCGTTGGAGGAGACCGGTTTAGAGTGAGTTGAGGGGTGAGGGTGGTGGTGAGAAAATGGAGACAAACAGCACAGACAGGCCTTCCAAGAAGTTGCCTTTGAAGAAATGAGAAGGATACTGGAGGAAGGACGTTAATGTTTTTCTTTTCTTCTCTCTCTCTTTCCCTTAAGATTGGAGAGACATAAGCTTGTTTAAATTTTGATGATGATGAAATAAAATCCATATTTTAAGGCAAGGTAAGAAAAATGTTAATGAATGTTTTTCTCCCCACTTGGGCCTTCTTCCTCCCAGCTAGCGTGCATTGTGCGTCTGCGTTATGCATTAAGCACACCTCCCCGATGGCAGAAATAGCTGCTCAACCATAAAGTTCAGTTTTTCTTCCTCTGGCACCAGCTATGTAACTCTTCAGAAGATAACATTACTTACCTATGACCTTATTAATATTATTAAGTATATTACTTGCATTCTGCCTATTTTACAAGATTATTGTTTCATGCATTACCAAATACATGACTGAACCTCTGATAAAAATAATAATGACTAGGCAACTTGAAACAATTGGCCAAGTATATAGTCCTATAAGGTCAGTGATCGTAATGTGTAACTCTAGATATGGGAAGAAGCAAGAAGAGGGAACCATTCCTGAACCATGACAGACTAGTAAGACAGGTGGTCTAGAGGCTTTTGGCTACGGTCAACAGGGCCTGGTCCAGTAATAGCCCATTGAGCGGCCTCTCAATGAAACCCTTGCCTGACCTGGGCGTGAGCATTCCTAGCTCTGTGGGACAAATTGGTCACAACATGCCTCCCAAACCTTGGTCGAAATTAAGACTGAAAGGGAGGGGATTGTAAAAGAGTGTTTCCCACCATCAAGTCCTACAAGAATCAAGTTATAGCCACTGCAGTCACTGACCTACAGGACACCCTGGAAGGAATTCAGGGCAAAGGTCAGGATGAGGCATGTTGTGCTCTGGGAAAACTGGCGGAATTGGCCCTCAGATAGCTAGATATTTTCATGAGAAAATTTTATGAACACAGTCTCTTACATCTTCCCATACTTAGAAAAGCACTAAAACCATTAACGGTGATATCTGTTCTTCACAACTAACAGTAACCTTCTACCAAGATGTGTGCTTGATTGCATGTATCCCCTTCACCGAAATCACGTATATACTGGCCTCCCCACTTACCCCTTTGGAACAGCCCTCAGAGCTTTCTCAAAGACTGTCTCCCGGGCTGTAATCCTCAGGTTGGCTCAAATAAATGTTTCCATTTCTTTCTAAGGTTGACAACTGATTAGTTTTTTTGCTGACAATGAGAAGGAGCCAGGAACTTTAGGTGGTGATGACTTTAGTGGTGATGACCACATGGCCAACCTGACCCACTCCCAAGAGTAGTTTATGAGGCAGGATGAGAGGAGAAGGGGGTACACAGAGCACAAGTGGAGGGGCTGATCTCAGGCAGTAACCGGGAAAGGAAGATGGAAGGCAGCAGGCACATGGAGATTTGTAGGATTTGTGCTGTTGAGCAAGCTACGCATTTCATAAAGCCAGAAGGTACTACTGACTGCAAGGTCATCCTAATTTTGAATGGTAACTGTGACTATTAAGGAAAGAGTGCTTCTTTCTAATTCACACAAAGTGGCCATAGCAGCCATGGGTAGTGGGAGTTGAGGACTGAAAGTTGAGGTACTTCTGGTCTCAGGGTGTGTGTTCACCTGGGAAAAGGAGGTGAGATCACTGAAGGAAGAGAATGGAGTCTCTGAGAGGTTTGGGGACACTGGAGAAGGTGTCGGTAGTTGCTGAAGTCAGGGGAAGCAGATTATAGCCATGCAGATCCCAGACAAGTGACGTCTGTATGGGCAATGGATGAAATCACCAATGTTCACATTATCTCATTTTCTTGAGGCACTTCTAGCAAAGAGACTTAGCTTTTTGCTAGTGGTGTAACATCTTGGCAGGCGGGTTGGGATGGTCTAAACCTTGCTAATCATCTTGTCTCCTACTGCAAGCTTGTTTTCCATTTCTTTTGAAGGACACTGGAATGCTGCCCCTATTTCACAGGGAAATGTTTTTGTGAAAGTGGAACCATAGACCAGCTTTTTAAGAATGCATCAGGACTTCGGCTTCAAGGAAGATGGAGTAGATGTACTTTCCCCTCTGTCTCCCACAAAGTACAACTAGGAACCCTGGACATTATATATAAAACAAGTATAAGAAGACTCTGAAATGTGGAAAGAAGACACAGTGACTAGGAACCATGAGACCCAACAAGCAACATGGGGACAAGGCACCTGGGTTTTTTTGTTTTGTTTTGTTTTGCCTCCATATCGTAGAATTGGAGATGAAGAAACCAGTGGCCCAGAAATGCTAAGGGATTCAGACCAAGAATAAAGCCCTAACAAAAGCCTGTTCTCTCTGACTAAAGGACCAGGAAAGGGACAGCTTGGCAAGACAGAAAAACTTTTGACAGGGCTTCCGTGGTGGCGCAGTGGTTGAGAGTCCACCTGCCGATGCAGGGGACACGGGTTTGTGCCCTGGTCCGGGAAGATCCCACATGCCGTGGAGCGGCTAAGCCCGTGAGCCATGGCCGCTGAGCCTGCGCATCTGGAGCCTGTGCTCCGCAACGGGAGAGGCTGCAACAGCGAGAGGCTCGCGTACCACAAAAAAAAAAAAAGAAAAGAAAGAAAAACTTTTGACAGTAACTGCTCTACTCCAGCCAAACACCATACATGAAACAAACAAAATACAGTGCCCTCTCACCCATGCCTGCTCACCCAGGCATACCTTGGCGATACTGCAGGTTTGGTTGCAGACTACTGCAACAAAGTTTGTATTGCAATAAAATAAGTCACAAATTTTTTGGCTTCCAAGTGCATATAAAAGTTATGTTTACACTATACTGTAATCTGTTAAGTGTGCAATAGCATTATGTCTTTTAAAAGGTGTACATACCTTAATTTAAAAATACTTTAGGGCGTCCCTGGTGGTGCAGTGGTTGAGAGTCCACCTGCTGATGCAGGGGACACGGGTTCGTGCCCCGGTCCGGGAAGATCCCACATGCCGCGGAGCGGCTGGGCCCGTGAGCCATGGCCGTTGAGCCTGCGCGTCCGGAGCCTGTGCTCCGCGACGGGAGAGGCCACAGCAGTGAGAGGCCCGCGTACCACAAAACAAACAAAAAAAAACTTTATTGCTGGTCTTTCCCCTTCTCAGAAGAATGTGGACAGTAATAGCTCTAAGAATCCCAAAGAAGGAGAAAACGGGAATACCACAACGAACAACATTTAAGAGAAGTGGGTATTTAGGTGCTGACCTTACTTCTTACCTCCTCTGCATGTGGGTCTAGGTGATGTAAGGGGGAAAATTAATTGGCAAAATATATTGAGTTTGAACTGGAAAAAAAACCTTTATTGCTAAAGAATGCTAACCGTGATCTGACAACACAAGGTTGCCACAAACCTTCAATTTTTAAAAAAATGCAGTATCTGAAGTGCAGTAAAGTGAAGTGCAATAAAACAAGGCATGCCTATGTCTAAATGTATGTAGAGGAAATGTTTAAGAAAATTATAAACGAGAGAGGGTAAAGGGAATCAGAGGATGATAAGTTTACTTCACTTAAACAGATAAAACTATAACACCAGTTGAATCTAATATTATGTAAATATAGAGTTTAATACCTAAAGCAACCACTAAAAGAGCTATACAGAGAGACATAAAAAATACTATAGAAAAATCAAAATGGAATTATTCTTAAAAGTTCAGGTAACTCACTAAAAGGCAGGAAAAAGAAACAAATTAAAAACAAAGAACAAATAAAAACTGGCAAATAAAACGATATGTTAAGCCCTAACATATCAATGATTACATTGAATGTAAATGGTCTAAATTTACATTTAAAGCTACCAACTAAAACATAGATTGCAGCATGGGTTAAAGAACATGACCTAACTATATGTTTTCTGTAAGAAACTCACTTCAAATATAACAATACAGGCAGATTGAAAGTAAAATGATGGAGAACTATATATCATGCAAACAATCAAAAGGAAGCAGGAGTGGCTATATTAACATCAGATGAAGTAGATTTCAGAGCAAAGAAAATGACCAGAGATAGAGCAGAATATGGCAAAAGGTCAATCCACCAAGAAGACATTGCAATCCTAAATGTGCATGCATCAAACAACAGAGCTACAAAATATATTAAACAAAAGCTGAAATGAGAAATAGACAAATGCCAAAAAAGAAATAGACAAATACACAATTAAAGACTTCTCTGTCAACAATCAATAGGACAACTGGAATCTAATCAGCATTTATAGAACGCTCCAGCCAACAACAGCAGAATGTACATTTTTTTCAAATGCCCATGGGAAATAATTCGAAATAGACCATATCCTGGCTGTAAAACACACTCCAACCAATTTTTTTTTTTTTTTGCGGTACACAGGCCTCCCACTGCTGTAGCCTCCCCAGTTGCGGAGCACAGGCTCCGGACGCGCAGGCTCAGCGGCCACGGCTCACAGGCCCAGCCGCTCCGCGGCATGTGGGATCCTCCCAGAACGGGGCACGAACCCGCGTCCCCTGCATCGGCAGGCGGACTCCCAACCACTGCGCCACCAGGGAAGCCCTCCAACCAATTTTTAAACATTAAAAATCATTCAGAGTGTGTTCTCTGACCACAAAGGAATCAAACTAGAGATCAGTAACTGAAAGATGACAGCAAAATCTCCAAACACTTAAAAGTAAGCAACACACTTCTAAATAACATGAGTCAAAGAGGAAGTCTCAAGGGAAACAAAAGAATGCATTGAACTAAAGGAAAATGAAAATACGCATATCAAAGTATGTGGGACAGGGTGAAACAGTGTTGAAAGAAATTTATAGCTCTAAATGCAAACATTAGAAAAGAGGAAAACTGTCCAATTAATAACCTAAGCTCTCACCTCAAGAACCTAGAAAAGGAAGAGAAAAATAAGCCCATCACAAGCAGAAGGGAGGAAATAATAAAGACCAAAAATCAGTAAAATAGAGAACAGAAAAACAATAGAGAAAAGCAACTAAAGAAAGAACCGGTTCTTTGAGAAAATTTTTTTAAATGAACAAACCTCTGGCAAGACTTACAGAGAGAGAGGGAGAGGAGATACAAATTACCAATATAGGAATGAAACAGAATATTACTACAGCTTCTGCAGACATAAAAAAGATAATAAGGGAACACTACAAACAACTTTACACGCATACATTTGATAACTTAAGTGAAATGGACCAATTCCTCAAAAAATGCAAACTACCACAACTCACGCAATATAAAATAGATCATTTGAATGCTCTATAACTATTTAAAAAGTTGAATTTGTAATTTTAAATCTCCCAACAATGAAATCTCCAGGCCCAAATGATTTCACTGGAGAATTCTATTAAGTATTTAAAGAATAATTCACACCAATTCTATACAATCTTTTCTAGAAAATAGAAGAGGCGGGAATACTTCTCTATTCTTCTTATGAATCTAACATTGCTCTAATACAAAAACCATACAAATAAAAAAGAACACCACAGACCAACATCCCTTATGAATACACACACACACAGATCCTTCACAAAATATTAGCAAATAGAATTCAGCAATATGTAAGGAGAATTATGTGCCATGAACCAGAGGGGTTTATTCTAAGGATGTAAGGCTGGTTCAATATTGTAAAATCAATGTAATTCAACATATTGCCATGCTAGAAAAGAAAACTCGCATGATCACACCAATTAATGCAGAAAAAGCATTTGAAAAAAAATTCAACAACCATTCATGGAAAAAAGCTTCAGAAAAATAGAAATGGAGGGAAACTTCAACTTGATAAGGGGCATCTACAAAACCCAATAGCTAGCATTATATTTAACGGTAAAACACTGAATGCTTTCCTTCTGAGGTCAGAACAAGGCAAGGATGTCCACTCTTACCCTTCTTATTCAACATAATGCTGGAAGTTCTAACCAGTGTAATAAGGCACAAAAAGAAAATAAAAGATGCACAGATCAGAAAGGAAGAAATAAAACTGTCACTATTTGCAGATGAAATGATTGTCTACATAGAAAATCCCAAGGAACCTACAAGGAAAAAAACCCCCAAATTTCATAGAACTAATAAATGAGGTTCTGCAAAGTCAAATGAAACATACAAAAATCAATTATACTTCTATATACTAGCAACGAACACTTGGACATTAAAATTAGAAATACAATACCACTTATAATCACTCAAAAATATGAAATAGGTATAAATCTAATAAAACTTGGAGGATTTCTTTGCTAAAAACTACAGAATGTTGATGAAAGAAATCAAAGATCTAAGTAAGTGGAAAGACATAGCATGTTCATCATGGATTGGAAGACTCAACATACCTAAGACATCAGTTCTCCCCTAAATTGATATACAACTTAAACAGTTCTCACCAAAATCCCAGACAGGTTTTTTGTACATATGAACAAGATTATTCTAAAAATTATATGGAAGAACAAACTAGAATAGCTAAAACAATTTTGGAAAAAGAAGAATAAAGTGGGGAAAATCAGTCTACTTGATTTCAAGACCACACTATCAAAACAAAGTGGTACTGGCAGAGGGAAAGACACAGAGTTCAATGGAACAGAATAAAAAACCCAGAAATAGACCCACACAAATGTGCTCAACTGATTTTGGAGAAAGGTACAAAAGTAAATCAATGGAAGGATAGCCTTTCCAATGAATAGTGCTGGAGTAATTGGTCATCCACAGGAAACGAACAAATGAATGAAAACAAAACAAGACCCCTAAACCCTCAATTTAAGTCTTACACACAAAAAATTAACTCAAAATGGATTACAAACCTAAATGTAAAACATAAAACTATAAAACATTTAGGGAAAAAAAAACAGGAGAAAATCTTCAGGATCTAGGGCTAAGCAAAGATTTCTTAGACTTGATACCAAAAGCATGATCTATGAAAAGATAAATTGAACTTCATCAAAATTAAAAACTTTTGCTCTGCAAAAGACCTTGTGAAGTGGATAAAAAGACAAGCTACAGACTGGAAGAAATTATCTGCAAACTATATATGTGATAAAGAACTAGTATCTAGAATAAAGAACTCTCAGAACTGAACAGTACAAAAAAAAAAAATTCAACTAGAAAATGGGCAAAAGACATGAGACATTTCACCAAAGAGGATATACTGATGGCACAGGCAAAAAATTCAACATCATTAACCATTAGGGACATGCAAATTAAAACCACAATGAGATAGTGCTACACCACAAGCAAGATTTTTTATCATGAAAATCTCAGTCTAATGAGTTTAGCACTATTTATCAGAGGAAAATATTTGAAAATTAAAGAATTTTTGGATTATATAGTTCTTTGCAGGTTCAGGTTTGAATTTCTTGTTTGAGATGCTGAATTAGATGTGGAAGCTTTCAAGAGGCATTTTATAGGATCCCTTAACCAAATTCATTTCACCAACTGCCTAAATTTTTACAAACATTCCAAGTGTCCTCTAATTATAATCGCTGAAGGCAAGAGAACACTGCTTTCTTTGTTCAACATATTTATTAATAAATTAACAAAACGTTGGGGCAAGTATTATTATTACCATTTTACAGATGGAGAAACTGAGGTTTACCACGATTCAACCAGAGCTGACCTAAGTCAAAGTTGGAGCTTCAAAAACTGACCACAGGGCTTCCCTGGTGGCGCAGTGGTTGGGAGTCCTGCCGATGCAGGGGACACGGGTTCGTGCCCTAGTCCGGGGGGATCCCCCATGCCGCGGAGCGGCTGGGCCCGTGAGCCATGGCCGCTGAGCCTGCACGTCCGGAGCCTGTGCTCCGCAACGGGAAGGGCCACAACAGTGAGAGGTCCGTGTGTCACACACACAAAAAAAGAGGTGACCACAGGGCCCCTTAAAGGGCAGGGAGATTTCCCTCTGGGCTGCCTTAGTTGTGCTTCCTTGTGCTGCCAGGGGCGGCCCTCTTCCAGGTTGTTTGCTCTTCTGCACCTCTCTGGTTTGCCTGGCTCTCTCAGATTGGGTCATGCTTCTCCTTGCCCTATCCAACTTTGTGCCAGAGCCGGAGCCCAGCCCCTTCACCCTGCCTTGCTCCTTTCACTTGGTTCTTCCTGTCCTAATCAATTTCGCCTCTTCTTGTCCTGATAGGGGTTCTTGACCTCTTTTGTGCCAGGGACCCCTTTGTCCATCTGGCAAAGCTCATTGGCACTTCAGAATCATACTTTTAAATGCTTTTGATACCTAAGATGACAGTTATACTGAAGTACTATTATCAAAATCTTTTTATAAATTGTGGTAGAATAGTATGTATGCTTCTTTATTAATAAATAACAAGTTTTAGCATTGAGTTTTGTTTTTAACATCTTTATTGGAGTATAATTGCTTTCCAATGCTGTTAGTTTCTGCTTTATAACAAAGTGAATCAGCTATACATATACATAGATCCCCATAGCTCCTCCCTCTTGCGTCTCCCTCCCACCCTCCCTATCCCACCCCTCTAGGTGGTCACAAAGCACTGAGCAGATCTCCCTGTGCTATGTGGATGCTTCCCACTAGCTATCTGTTTTACATTTGGTAATGTATATACGTCCATGCCACTCACTTCGTCCCAGCTTACCTTTCCCCCTCCCCATGTCCTCAAGTCCATTCTCTACGTCTGCATCTTTATTCCTGTCCTAGTGGGTTTTCTAACCAGTTTTGAAGGGCAGATGAGCAGAAACTTAATTTCAAGCTATCTGCAACAACTATAATATGATAGGAGAATATCTGTGGTGTCCATGGAAGACAGTAGAGACTGATAATAGTACTATGCTTTGTCGCCTACTTTGCGCCAAATTTCAGTTAGAAGTTAGTGAACATCAATATATCTTCCCCCATCCACGTTCACAGACCCTTTGTATCCCCTTCACGACCATGTTAGGGGCCTGTGGATCCCAGAATAAGAGGCCCTGAGAGCAGAACCGTGGAGCAGAGGAGCAGGTTTTGCAGGCAGAGAGAAAGCTGATCCCAGAGCCCCAGTTTTAAGTTCACGACAATCATCTCTCCATTTCCCTGATCAAGAGCTACAGCGGGGCTTCACACACTCCGTAACATTCCGAGGAACTTCAAAATCAGCTGCCTGGCAAGAATAACTTTTAACTCTTAGATTCAGGGCAGAGTGAGATATCAAAGGCCTAAGCTAAAGCTTTGCAAATTTCCAATTTTCAGTGATCTGGTCTAATTCCGTGGGGCATTTATTACGGACATATTTTTTTTCCAAAGAAAATTATTTTATGGTTTAATGGGAAAGTAACCACCCAGCCTACAGCCTGCTGCTTCCACCAAAGCCCCTGGCAGAGCCCCTCTGGTTCCTGGCCTCAAAGAATGCCCTGCAGTTTGCGGGGAGCACACAGGCTCTACTTTAAAAAGATCAGGCCCTGTGTTTTGTCATTTGTGAAACTCTCAGTTTCCCTGTGGCTCAATTAACTGCTGACAATTCCTTCCAGCGCACCAGGGCCCAAGACCCTCTTCTCTCTGCCTCATTATTTTATATATTTTGAAAAGCTGGCTTTTTAAGTTAAAGATCAATTTTACGGCCTTTTTGGTGGGGACGAGGGAAGAACACTTGCTCTTGCTAGGAAAATTGGAAAACACAGGTAAGAAAAAAAATCCTCCAGCATGGTTATATCCGTTTATATCCCATCAGCAATATGTGAGAATTTTAGTTCCTCCTTTTTGTCAGAAGTTGGTGTCTTCTGTCACTTTCATTTTAGCCATTCTGTTGACATTTGCATTTCATGTGTTTATTGCTCATTTGGCATCCTCTTTTTTTTTTTAAGTACCTCTTCAAATCTCTAACACAGTTTTCTGTTGCTTTGTATTCCTTTCTCTTGTTGATTTGCAGGAATTTTTTATAAATCCTGGATAGATAACAATACAATAATATTCCATTGTCAGGTATATGAATTGCAAGTATCTTCCAAATATATGGTTTGCCTTCTCACTCCCTTAACAGTGTCTTAGTGAACAAAAGCTCTTAATTGAAAAAAATCCAGTTTTGTTTTTTTTTTTCCTTTGTGATTGTTGCTGCTGTTAGGAATTTTTTTTTTTTTTTTTTTTTTTTTGCGGTACGCATGCCTCTCACTGCTGTGGCCCCTCCCGCTGCGGAGCACAGGCTCCGGACGCGCAGGCCCAGCGGCCCGGCTCACGGGACCAGCCGCTCCGCGGCACGTGGGATCCTCCCAGATAGGGGCATGAACCCGTGTCCCCTGCAACGGCAGGCGGACTCTCAACCACTGCGCCACCAGGGAAGCCCCCGGAATTTTTAAGAATGCATTTGGGCAGCCTCACTGAAATTAAGATGTGTTGATGCAGGGTTTGGTCTGCTTAGCCTGTCCTATGTAGGACTTAGGAACGCAGGAGAGGCCTATGTGTTGCTAGGAAAGCATGATCTTTAGAGCAGTATTACCCAAGAAAAATATAATGCAAGCCACGTGGGTCATTTAAATTTTTCTAGTAGCCACGCTTAAGAAAAGTAAAAAAGCAAACAAAATTAACTTTGTGTTGGTGGAATATTTTATTTAAGCCAGCATAATCTGGAACCCAGGTCACTTTCATATTTGAAAATTTTCCCTGCTTTAGTGTTTCAATTTAAATTTTAGTCACACCAGCCACATGACAAGTGCTTGGTAGCCATATCTGTCTGGTGGCTATCACAGCAGATCGCACAGGTTGAGAGGCTGACGAGGAGCTCTGGAGGCAAATGACCTAGGTTCCAATATGGCTCTGTCACTTAACAACAACAGCTGACTTCTGTGAACTGCTTCCTCCATGCCAGGCTCTGTCCACAAGAAATAAAGATCCTGAGTACTTAAGGCATACCAGTACTGTACATGCATTATCTCATTTAATCCTGCCCAAACCTGATGAGGGGGTAATATTCTTACCACCTGTGATGGTTAATTTTATATGTGAGCTTAGCTGAACTCCAGTGCCCAACTGCTTGGTCCAACACCAGTCTAGACGTTTCTGTGAAGGTATTGTTTAGCTATGATTAATATTGAAGTCAGTAGACTGAGTAAAGCAGATTACGCTCCACAGTGTGGGTGGTCTTCATGTAATGAGATGAAGGCAGTAAGAAAGAAGACTGAGGTCCCCCAAAGCAGAAGGAATTCTGCCTCCAGAGTGCCTTTTGACTTAGATGGAAACATCAACTCCTGCTGGAAGGTCCAGCCTGCCAGCCAGCACCGCAAATTTTGCATTTTTCAGCCCCACATTCGTATGAGCAAACTCCTTAAAATAAAATCTCTCTCTCTCTCCATATATACACACCCATACACACATGTGTGTATGCACATATATGTATATGTATATATACACACATATACTATGCATTTAAGATATATATCCTATGGGTTCTGTTTCTCTGGAGAACCCTTACAAATACTCCCACCTCTTCTTTTTTCTTTATATTAACATGTGCATTTAAAAATTTTTTAATTTATTAATTTTTTTGGCTGCGTTGGGTCTTCGTTGCTGTGTGCGGGCTTTCTCTAGTTGCGTCGAGCAGGGGCTACTCTTCGTTGTTGTGCGTGGGCTTCTCATCGCGGTGGCTTCTCTTGTTGCGGAGCACAGGCTCTAGGTGAGCGGGCTTCAGTAGTTGCAGCCCAGGGGCTCTAGAGCACAGTCTCAGTACTTGTGGTGCACAGGCTTAGTTGCTCCAGCGGCATGTGCTATCTTCCTGGACCAGGGCTCGAACCCATGTCCCCTGCATTGGCAGACGGATTCTTAACCGCTGTGCCACCAGGGAAGTCCCCACCTCTTCTAATTCCCCTCACTGGGGGAATGGGAGCAGCCTGGCTCCAGATCCCATACTCTTAACCTCTCTGCCTCTTCCAGTCATTAGGAAAACTGCTAAACTTCTATAGATCTCAATTTTTTCCATTGGCAAACTAAGATGAATAATAGTACTTACGGTGTAGGGTCGTTATGAACATTATTCAGGAAAATCTAAAGCACTGGCATGTGGTACGTATTCAATAAAAATTACTCTTATTTGTTGATGTCTTCCATCTTCAAACACTCTGAGAAGAATTTACCCCTGGTTGCACTGTAGACATCAAAGAATTTAAAGGAATCTTAGAAAAGTATATTAAATTAGACTTATTGATGATCTTTATTACAGGCACTTTGAGAATAAATTTTTGCTACGCTCATGTCAATAAAAATCACCGGTTTTCAGGGAGTCCCCACCATGTGCCCAGCACTTGCATTCCATCATCTATTGAAATCCTCACATGAACCCTACTGGGGAGAGGCAGTGTCATTTCCCAGTTTACAGGTGAGAAACGGAGGCTCTGAGTGACTGAGAGACTCACCAAGCTTCTAAGTGACAATCCCTCAGGGAAATCATTTCCCTCTCCCTTCATATCATGAAACCATCAGGTTATTTGTTTTCTTTAATAATCCTTTACAAAAAGGCACATGAGTGAATTGAAATTAACATCAAGTCCTTGTGGGGAAATTGAAAACTTAATCATTCCCTTCTTCTCCCTCATTTTTATCTGCTGCTAGGTGCACACGTCAGTCATTCAGCTTTGAAACTGTCATATGATCTTATAATTCTTTTCTTTGCAATTTTGTGCAGGTAATCCTAAAGAGGATTTTCCATATTATTGTGTATGATCGAAATTGAATGTAGCTTTAATAAAAATGAATGGTTATTAACTGAGAGAGCCCTGTGTTCTTTGGAAATATTTGTTGTTAAATGAAAAGTGACTTCAGGATATCAATACATTTCATTTTGTTTGTTTTCCTCCCTCTGTTCATTCTCGTATTCTTCCCAAATTGCTGAAATCCACAGATTAATTTTAAGGTATTTCTTTGAGCTATGTTCATAAATGTCAGGTTTTATAGAAAGATTATTCTTGCATGTTTTAATACAGTTTTCTCCTTCATTCTCCTCTCTTTGATGTCAGGGTTTGTATAAATCCAGTTTAACATGACTTTCATTTGTGAGGCTTAACATAGAAACCGTTGTAATGCTGAACCAAACCTCCTTCTGTTTTTCAATGCTTATCTTTTTCTTTCAAAACAAACCAAGCCCTCTAGTCTGAGGATTTGTAAAAAAAAACTGAGTCTAAAAAATAGAAATCAAAGCTTAGAGGGTGAGCTCAGATTATATCTAAGTGCTCCTTTATTTTTGCACCCACACTTCTGAGAAGTGCTTTCCGTAGGCTGGTTATGTTGGCTATTGAAGGGAGAGTGTATTCTTGAGTGGAAATTCTATGACCTTTGTTCCGAGGTTGGACATTGCAGTAGTTCTTTAGTGCATGGTCTTTAACCTCTGAGTCCGGTACTTTTACGTGCATGATTTTTGCCTGGCATAGTTACATTAGGCTGTTTTAAATAAGTTGGACTCTAATTTCTGTTGGAACAGATACGTTCATAACTGGACCACTAACACCGTATTTCAATGAAAGTGCTGTGTAATGACCAAGGGCATCACTCCCCTGTGATACTGTCCCTATTCCTCTTCATGACCTCTTCCCTTTCTCTCATTTTTACGAGCAAATCTTTGTTCTATCTCTGGGAGCTAACAGAATATAGCAGCAGAACTGCAGAGAGGGTGCTTGGGAGAGTCTGAATTGATTATGCTCAAATTACAATCCATGCATATTTATTAAGCTCCTGCTACATGCAAAGCTTTGTTCTAAATCCTGCGTATGAAGATCAGCATGGTCCCCTTAAACATTCCTCCCTGAGGTATAATTTACTACTACTTTTCTTGTGGTTAATTAGCAATGTACAGCAAAGCCTTAAAAACATGCATATTCTTTGATTGGGTAACTCCGTCTTTAGAAATGTAACTTAGGCAAGTAAATGAGGATGTAGGTTAATACTTAACCAAAAGGATGTTCATCACAGTTGTTTAAAATAATGAAAAGTGGGAAACAGCCTAAATATTCAATAGCAAGGGATTGATAATTAAGGTAACTGTATGCTCTGTTCAAAGAAAACACACACAGAGAGCAGACTTGAAAATTCCCTGAGCAGACTAAACCAGTTTAGTCATACAAGCAAAGCTTAATTTAGCTTATTTTGCAAGACAAATGAGGCTAACTTGACCTGGATCACTTCTTGCTTCTGCCTCTGAAAATCATAATTGAAACTTAAATTTTTCCCCCAAATTGAAAAGAGGTAACCACTAACCAATTCCCTTTCTTTTAGGAAAACTCTAATATTGTAACCAATCACTGTGAAGAATAAACATTCACTGCCTCCACACTATATAAGCTGTTTTATTTTTATTTTATTTATTTTTATTTTTTGGCTGCACTGCTTGGTATGTGGTATCTTAGTTCCCTGACCAGTGATTGAACCCGTGCCCCCTGCAGGGGAAGCACAGAGTCCTAACCACTGGACCACCAGGGAAGTCCCTATATAAGCTGCTTTATAAACAATATAACTTTGAGCCTCATTCCACATTTTGGCTTGAGTGCTCCCACTTTTACTAATTACACAATAAACTTTTACTAATTACAACTTCAGTGATTCATTTGTTTTGCTTCTATTCTTTCTGAACTTTTGACAACCCATACAGTGGAATATTACATAGCCACTAAGAATGAGATTATAGATTGTTGACACAAAAGGACGTTGATTATACACTGCCACATGAGGAGAAACGGTTACAGTGGAGATGCAGTGTGTGATTCCATTTTTGTAAACGAACATATGAATATACTGTGCTCATAGGGAAAAGGCCAGGACACTAAGCAAATGTAAAGAGTGGTTATTGTTGCGGTGGGATCATAGGTGTGTTTTTATTTTCTTGCTTTTATTTTGCTTACCAGCATTTTCTAACTTTTCTCCAGAGATTAGGTGTTGCTCTTGAAATCAGAAAATCCAAAAAAGTTATTTTTAATGCAAAATCAATTAAAGAATCTGTCTGTGGGCCATTATAGGGCAGCAGTCTATGCAGGAAGGAAGGATGGACTCTGGTGGACGCTCAGGTGTCCTGTCTGTGCTTTGCTGTCACCTCTGTCCTCCCTCGTCTGACCCTTCCTGCCGTGCCTAGGGCTTTATTTCTTGGTTTCAGAAAGCCACACCCTCCTTCTTGCTCAGTGCAAATTACAGAACAGCCAGCTCAGTCCTGGCTCAGACAGATCTGAGTTTGGTTTTCCTCCTGCAACAAGAAGTCTAGCACCTTGGTGTCTGGCCTCTTGGACTCGGTCTTAGGAAACCTCTTCTAGGCAGAATTCAAGATAAAAGGCAATCTCTGAACCTGAGGAACTCCAGGCCTGCAGGGACACAGGCAGCATCAACTCTGGAATATGGATCATGGATTTCTGTCACCTACACGGAAACATGACTTTGGGCCTGGCCACAGGGCTTGCTCTGGTCAATGGACATGACATGACGCTATTAGTGGATGTGATGTGATCACACCCTTGAATTGGGCTTGTGCACTGCGCATGTCTTCTTATGCTCCACTGATTGCCACAAGACAACATGCCCCCAGTAGCCACGGCCCCTTCCCTTGGGCACCAAGGTGAGACACGGAGAGCAGACCACCCACACCAAGTGGCCACTGGGCCAAGGAAGATGAAAGAGAAACAGTGCAGATCTGAACTCACACTGCAAACTGGAGAAACTGGAGCCTGAAGTCAGGGGTCCAGCCCAGCCCAGCCAAGTTGCAGCTGACCTGCTGATCATGAGTATGAGAATAAAGGATTTTAGTTTTAAGCCACTGAGTATGGGGGTGGTTGTTATGCAGCACTGTTGAAGAAATAGCTGACTTACACAGTTTCCTCTCCTTTCCTTCCAAAAATATTTGACTATGTGCCAGGACTGGGCTAGGGGCTGGATATACTATAAAAGTGTATAGACCATCTGATTTGCACAACACACCTGTGTAAAAGATATGACCACTGTCATCTGTGTTCTACAGGTGTGCAAACACTGCACAGAGGAGTTGAGTCATCAGTGTGAGGCCACAGAGCCAGCAAGTGGCAGGGCTGGACTTGAAACCCAGGCCACCTGGCTCAGGAAACCCTGCTCAAGCTCATTCTACTTCCAGCTTCCCGTGGTCACTCTGAGTCAGCAAAACCCTCACATGTGGGGGTGACTCCAGCCTGTAGGCTGGCTGTGGCTGTAGCAGGAATAACATGCATGAAGTGTGTCGTCAGGGAGCGGCTCCTTGCCTTGCCCTCTGTCCCCCCTCCCAGGCTCGAGCTCTCAGAGGAGACTCACCTTTATAAAGACGACTTCACAGGGATAGGGGTTGGCGAAATACCTCCTATGGGCCAAATCCACTGCCTATTTTTGTATGAACAAGCTAAAAATGCTTTCTACATTTTTAAATGGTTCCAAAACTATCAAAAGAGAACATGTTGACACATGAAAATGTATGAAATCTAAATTATTTTTCTTTCTTTTTTTTTTAAATACAGTTTTTTTTGGACTAGTTTTAAGTTTATGGAAAAATTGAGCATAAAGTACAGAGTTTCCACATATCCCCTTACCGCCAGTAAGAAACCTTACCAGTTTCTTCTATTATCATCTTGCGTTAGTGGGGCACATTTGTTACAATGGATGAGCCAATATTGATACATTATAATTAGCTAAAGTCCATGGTTTACATTAGTGTTCACTCCTGGTGATGTATATTATATGGATTTTGACAAATATATAACGACGTGTATCCACCATTACAGTATCATACAGCATAGTTTCATTGCTGTAAAAGTCATCTGCACATGTACATAGCCTTCACTTATTCATCCTTCCTCCTTCCCCCCAAATCCCTGGCATCCACTGGTCTTTTCACTGTCTGCGTAGTTTTGCCTTTTCTGGAAAGTCATGTCGTTGGGATTATGCAGGATGTAGCCTTTTCAGATTGGCTCCTTTCACTTGGTAATATGCATTTGAGTTTCCTTTGTGTATATTCATGGCTTGTTAGCTCATCTCTATTTATTGCTCTATGACATCCCAGGTCTGGATGGACCACAGCTGGCTTATCCATTCACCTATTGAAGGACATCTTGGTCATTTCCAAGTTTTGGCAAATAAGAATAAGTTTGTTATAAACATTTTCATGCAGGTTTTGTGTGGACATAAATTTTCAACTCATTTGGGTAAATACCAAGGAGTGTGATTGTTGGATTGTATGGTAAAAGTATGTTTGGTTTTGTTAGAAAGTACCAAACAGTCTTCCAAAAGTAGCTGTACCATTTTGCATTCCCACCAGCAAAGTATGAGAGTTCCTGTGGCTCCACATCCTTGTCAGCATTTGGTGTTAGTGTTTTGGATTTTAGCCTCTCTAGTAGGTATGTAATGGTACCTCATTGTTGCAGTTCCCTAACGAGTTATGATGTTGAGCATCTTTTCATATGCTTACCTGCCTTCTGTATATCTTCTTTGTTGAGGTGTCTGTCCAGATCCTTTGCTTATTTTCGAACTGGGTTGTTTAATTTTCTTATTGTTGAGTTTTAAGAGTTCTTTGTATATTTTGGATATCAGTTTCTCCATCAGACTTATTCTGCAAATATTTTCTCCCAGTCTGTGGCATGTCTTTTCATCCTCTTAACGTGAAATTCAAATTTTAATGTTCATAAATAAATCTATCGGAACACAGACATGGTCATTTGTTTACTCATTGTCTATGGCTAATCTCATGCTATATCAGCACTGTTGCAACAGAGCCCAACAGCCCACAAAGCCTAAAATATTTACTAACTGTCCCTTGACAGAAAACTTTGTTGACCTCTGATTTATGGCATCATTTCCATTTCCTCCTTAATGAGCCTGTCATTCCCAGAAAAGCAGTTCTCATGAGCAAACATTACTGACCACAGACTCCCTTCTGGAATGGCTTTCTTGAAGTGCGTGGCTCCCTTCTGCCCAACTGGCCACTTTCTTTTTCTTTTGTACAGCTACTCTTTCGTGGTTTGGTTTTGACTACAGAAGACCTTGCTGAAGTCCATTCTGAATGGAGAGAGCACTGCTGGGGCAGCCAGGGCTGTCCTGCCTCTGGGGTTCCAAATCTGTTCTCTCCCCTCCGTGTGGGTCCAACAAGTGCCTCTCACTTTCCCACGGCCGGCCCTGGGGCCACATCTTTGCAGTACAGAAAGTCCATGGCCCCCTGGAGGTGAATCCTTATTACTACAGGGACATCAACCCTAGAGGCAGGAACTCTTGCCAGCTCACCTCCTAAACGGGATTCCCACATTCTCCACTTCCCAACCCACCCCTCAGGCTCACTTTTGTGTCTGGGATTGAATTTCCCTCCAAAGTTTTGAGGATCTCGCTTGCAGAATTTTCTCATCCGATTTTTTCCCTCCCAACAGCAGGAATCAATTCCAACACGGGGGTGTCAGATAATTGAAACAAGCTCCATGTCATTTGCATTTTTCAATTTCCACATAGCTGCCAGTCTGATTTTTTTCCCTCCATATTTCTTGCCTTTTGAATTTTTTTTCATGCCTTTAACATTTGGTCCTATTTTTTTCCTTTTCCAATAAGCAAAAAGAATGTAAATCTAGAAAAATGTGGGCAGACGTATGCTCTTTTTCTTGCTAAGTTTCCACTCTTCAAATATAATAGTGTGACAACAAATAAAGAAAAACAGAGAGACTTACACATTCTGTCTGATCTCTCCTCTCCTGCCAGTTACTTTTGAAGATTTGGCATCTGATGTAAATCAGTATTTCCCCCCTAACTTGCATCTTCTGTCTCCTACAGAACATGGGAGCTCAGGAGGGCCATAGCCTGCCTGATTCCTGGGTGTTAATAAAAATAACAGCAATTATTATAGTTTATTGAGGACTTACTATGTGCCAGCACTTTGCCAAGTGCCTTTACTTTTAGAGGTGCTGAAGGGAAGATAAACTACTCAGTCCTCTACCCTGCCTTCCCTTACCATAGCTGGAAGAGATGGTTGATAAACATAGACTCTGAAATCCGATGGCCCGAGTTCAAATCTTGGCTTTGCCACCCACCAGCTGTTTCACCTTGGGCATGTCACCTCACTTTTCTGAACCCCAAATTTCCCCATCTGTAAAATGAGGATTGTTAATGGCACTTATCTCATAGGGCTGTTCCGAGGATTACATCTTTTAATATTGGTAGTGCTTTGCACTGTGCGTGGCATGTGGTGAGCATGCTGTGAGGCCAGGTAGGAATAAGTAGCGGCAGTGGGCAAGCCTGTGCCAACCTCCTAGTGGTGAGTACCACTCCACCCCTCTGCTCCCTGCCCAAACTGCTGGGCACAGGAGCATCCTAGTGAGAGAGGAGGAGGTCTGCCAGCTAAAGCCAACACACAGACACACACACACACACACACACACACACACACACACACACACACTCAGAGCTCTTATACAAGAAGTGCATTTGGATTAGTTCCTAAGTGTTACCTTTTCTGTAAAACTTGTCCACTCATCCCAGGAGCTCCCCAAGGGTTTAAGCCAAATATGTGGGTAACACCCTTGGTCTCCCCTTTCTCTGCCTCCCATCCCCACCCAATCAGCCCAGAAGCAATTCCCCAAAAATGTATCCAGGATCTGTCCACATCTCGCCATCTTCATCCTCTGAATTCAAGCCACCCCCTCCCCCCGTCACTCACTGAGGTTCTTGCAGTTACTGCCTCTCTGTTCTCCCGTGCTCTTGCCCTCTTATAATCAAATGGTAGGACCTCTGGGAAATATGTTCTTCTCAGATAAAAGTGACATGGCAGGAGAAAATCTTTTCCCTCTGTTTCTTACTTCCTGTCTTGAATGTAGATTGTGATTCACGGAACCGAGGTTCCCACTTTGTGACCAGGAGGAAAGGCCAAGAGAATTGTGGGAGTATAGACCCAGAGTGCTGTCACTTTCAACTACTTAAGTGAGATAATTAAATCGCTTTGTTGATTAAGTTGGAGGTTGGCTAACTTTTTCTGTAAATGGCCAGATATTTTCAGCTTTCCAAGCCAACTCCTTATTTCTGCTGTTGTAGCAGGAAAGGAACCATAGACGACACATAAAAGAATGAGCATGGCTGGATTCCAACAGAACTTGATTTACAGACACGGATATTTGAATTTCATAGATTTTTCATATGTCACGAACTGTTCCTTCTTTTGACTTTTTTTCTAGCCATTTAAACTGTAAAAGTCATTCTTAGCTCATGGGCTGCCTGAAAACAAACGGTAAGCCAGATTTGGCCACTGGGTTAAGTCACTGTCTGTGGGTTTTCAGTTACTGGAAGCTGAGTGCCTTGTAGATGATTCTGTTATTCAACTTTCCATTTCACAGATGACAAGGCATCCAGAGAAGTGACACAGAGCGAGTGTGTGTCAGGGCTAATAAACCTAGGTTGCAAAGCTCTTGACAAGTCCAGGATTTTCCCCAGGATATAGTCCTGCTTCCTGCTCATTCTCACACTATTTATGGCTCCCTTCCTTCTAGACTGTGACATTTTCCTTTATGTAGGTGATTGCATTTCATTCACACAAAATATATCGAGTATTCACCTTCATTGAGGACCTACCACATGCCAGGCAATTTACATTACTTAATCTTACAAGCGTGAGGCAGGTATTATTCCCATTTCACAGACGAGGAATTGGAGGCTCTGAGAGGGCTGCACCATGCCCAGGTTCACCCAGGAGTAGAAGGGGGCACCAGTCCCACCCAGCACTTCCTGCCACAACTCACCTCCTCTCATGCTTCAAGGCTCAGCGCTGGTGTGCCCTGATGAGGTAGACGTGACCCCTCTTCTTCAGCCACTGAATATGTGCAAGGGAACCCTGGCAGAGCACACAGAGACATTTCTTTTCTGAAGTTTTATTCTCCTAAAGTGGGCTGGGTTTTTTTTTTTACCTCTTCTAGGTGGAGCTAGAAACAAGACCAAGAGAAATGATGCCATGACATTCATCACCTTGGTCACTAGAGGGCAGCAAGAGGCCATGGGCCGAAGCAGCTTGTAGCCTTTTCTCCTTGGTTCCATTGAATTCGTTCATAAAAGTTTATGGGAAACTTGGGGGAAGAATGTGTTTCAGCCTTTTATTCCAACATCCTCATTTTTCTGATGGAATCCCACAGGGGTCAGGTTGTGACTTTGGGCACATCATTGTCTGATTTTCACCTTGGTGCTGTCTTTTCGCACCTTCGGGACCCTGGACGAGTTATCTGAGCTCCGTGCCCGACTTTCCTCATCTCCAAAATGGGAGATAATAACAATGCCCGTTTCCCAGAGTTGTTGAAGAAATCATTAATTTCCTAGGGCTGCCGTAACAAATTGCTTCAAGCTGGGTGGTTTACAAGAGAAATTTATTCTCTCGCAGTTCTGGAGACCAGAAGTCCAAAATCAAGGTATGAGCATGGCTGCGCTCCTTCTGAAGGCTCTAGGGAAACATCCTTCCTTGTCTCTTCCAGCTCCTAGTGGGTCTGGGTGTTCCTTGGCTTGTGACTGCCTCACTCCACTTTCTGCCCCTCTCTTCTCAATGGGCTTTGTCACCTGTCTATGTGTCTTTTATATGAATTCTTGGAATTGGATGTAGGGCCCGCCTGGATAATCAGGAATGATCTTGAGAGCCTTAACTTCATGATGCCTGCCAAGGCCCCTTTTCCAAATATGGTCATATTCACAGGTTCTGAAGGTTAGGATATGAACACAGCTTTTAGGGGCCACCATTCACCCCACTACAACCAAAAAATGAATGCATGTCACATGCTCAACACAGAGCCAGGGACATTGTAAACACTCAGTTGATAGGAGCTATTACTGCTGTGCATCTAGAGGTTGTGTCTGAGGTTAAACTGTGGAAACGTATCCAACACAAGAACAGAAACCCCAGTGTAGAAAGATCAGTCACCCTTTCCCTCAGGCCTCTAGGGCTGGCGGCCCAACTTGCCACGCTGCATTCTCCAACTTGACCAAACTTGTTTCTGCTTTCAGATTCCCCCAATTCTCTCTGTTATAAACAGGCTTTTGGCAGAAACCACCAATTATCGCAAAGTCCCCATTTTGCTTCACTAAAATCAGGCTTGAGGTGATCACTGGTCAGAGCTGAGGAGCGCAAGTTACATAACAGCCCACAAGCAGGAGGGGGAGGGCCAGCAAAGCAGTCAGGATGTAGCATCATCTTGTTTGGTTTCAGGCCCAAGCCAGCTTGTCCTCATTAGGTAATGTCAGGCATCAGGTTGAAAGGTCAAGGTAGTTTTTCACTGAAAAGAAAGGAGATTGGTTTCGCCCTCAGAGTCAGTTCTATGGCTGAGCCAGGTGGGGTGTGTACAAGTGTCAGGGGTACATCTGGTTGAAGAAGAATAGAGAAAAAAAAGAATGGGTCCAGGGCTGAGGAGCGTGGGGAGGTCCATAGGGGTGGAAAGAGAAAGGACAGCTACACTGGTTTCAAGCCTGATGGGCCATGTGACTGCTCAGAGCATCAGTGTTCTCATCTGACAAATGGGGTCATAGCAGGAAATGCCTCTTAGGGACTCAGTGATGTGTGGACACGCTGGTGGTACTAAATGGTGCTGATTGTTTTTTCTACCGCTACCAGAACAAAGAATAATGGGTGACAAGGCACTTTTGGGGTACTGGGAAGACCCAGGACAGGACAAGGACCTGAGCTCTGAGCTAGACCTGTGTCTGGGCTGGAAATGATGCAGAACGGGGGCCCTCACCGTGTTCAGAAAGCACAGGGGGAGCCCTCTGTGCCAGCTGGGAGGGTTAGTTCTTGAGCCCATAAAACACCTTCTGGAGGTAACATCAGAATAATAATATTTCATGTCTGCTGTGTGACCTTGTTTTCACCCCTAGAGACCCCAACCCCACCCTGCCAATGACTAGTGTTTGAGGTCCTTGCCAGAAGTGCTGTTCGCGTAGCGATGATGTCAGTATGGTGTCATTGTCCCCAGGCTGATGGAGCACGTTTACCTAGTATCCCCAGCCCTGCACAAAACCGCACTACAGAGAGCAAAAGTCCACAACTCCCTCCCCTTATCACACCAGCTTCTGGGACCCTCGCCCACCAGAGGCCCACCTCAGCTGATCTGGGCTTTATTTTAGAAGCTGTTTGCTCACCTGGCTGAAGGGAGAATCTCGAGTTAAGAGGCAAGTATAATTTTAGCAAGTGTTCCTTGTGTTGCATGGGTTCAGAATGACTGTGGTCTTTCTCTTTTCTGGAAAATTGCCCCCTTTCCCCAGTGTCATTATTTTCTTTTAAAGCTGAGAAGCACAGATCACCCTCACAGCCACCCCTTAGATCTATGGCAGTGAATCTGCAGAACACTGAACACAGAGAGAATATCTTAAAGCAACAAGGGAGAAAAAATTGTTACACAGGAAAGACAATTATAGAGACATCGGACCTCACTAAAACCCTAATGGAAGTCAGAAGATAGTAGAATATTGTCTTAAAAGTGCTGAGAGAAACTGTCAACCTAGAGCTGTACAACTAATGAAACAATCTTTCAACCACAAAAGCAAAATATAAAACAGAGCACTTGCTACTAACAGACCTTCCTCAAAAGAATACAAACACTTTTACTTCTCCCTTTCCAATTTGGGTGCCTTTATTTGTTTTTCTTGCTTAATTGCTCTGGTTAGAATTTCCAGTACAATATTCAATAACAGTGATGAAAGCGGGCATCCTTGTCTTATACCTGATCTTAGGGGAAAAACTTTCAGTCTTTCACTATTGAAGATGATGTTAGCTGTGGGGTTTTTTTTTAGTAGGTTGAGGAGTTCCGTTTCTGGTTGTTGGGTGTTTTTATTATGAAAGTTGTGTTGGGTTTTATAAATGCTTTTTCACATTAACTCATGTGGTTGTTTTCTTCATTCTATTAAAGTGGTGCATTATATTGATTTTAATATTTTAAATCATCCTTGCATTGCTGGGATAAATCTCATTTGGTCGTGGTGTATAGTCCTTTTAATATGCTATTGGATTCAGTTTACTATTTTGTTGAGAATTTTGCATCTGTATTTGTAAGGGATATTGATCTGTAGTTTTTTTCCTTGTGATGCCTTTGACTGGATTTGATATCAGGATAATGTTGACCTCATGTAATTGGTTAAAAAGGTTCCCATCTCTTCTATTTTTGGGAAGACTTGTACACCAAAAATGAAAAAGAGTGCAGAAAGATATTAAAGGAAATCTTCAAAAATGGAAAAATAGCTTATGTTTATGGATTGGAAGAATTAATAGCATTAAGATGGCAATAATCCCACATGATCTACAGATTCAATGAAATCCCTTTCAAAATCCCAGTTTAATTTTTTGCAGAAATGGAAAACCTCATCCTAAAATTCATATGGAACTGGGTCCCCAAATAGTCAAAAAAATTTTTTTAAAAGAACAAAGGTGGAGGACTCATACTTCCTGATTTCAAAAGTTACTTCAGAGCTTCAATAGTAAAAGCAGTGCGGCACTTACATAAGGATGACATAGAGATTAATGGGATAGAATTGAAAGTCTAGAAATAAACTAATACATATATGGTAAATTGATTTTCCACAAGAGTGCCAAGACTATTCAATGGAGGAAAGAATAGCCTCTTCAACACGGGTGTTCAAGCAAAACCTGTATACAAAATCCATAGCGGCTCTGTCCACAATAGCAAATGGGTGGAAACAACCCCGATATCCATTAAGTGATGAATGAATGCAAATGGGTGGAAACAACCCCGATATCCATTAACTGATGAATGAATAAAAGTGCAGGCTATCCAAACAACGGAAAATTGTTCACGCATAGAAAGGAATGAAGCACTGATACAGGGTACAACATGGATTAACATTGAAAGCATCATGCTAAGTGAAAGAAGCCAAACACAAAAGGTCACATAATTTAAAATTTCATTTATATGAAATATCCAGAATGGGAAAATCCATAGAGACAGAGCAGTAGGTGTCAGAGGCTGGGTCACGGGAATGGGAGGAATGAGGAATCACTGATTAATGGGTGTGAGGTTTCCTTTTAGGGAAAGTAAAATGTTCTGGAGCTAGAGCGTGGTGAAGGTACTCAACGCCACTGAACTGTATACTCTTTAAATGGTTAAAAATTTTGTTAGATTTATTTTACCACCAAAAAAAGTTTTCCAATAATTAAAACTAGTACTTAAAAGAACTTTCCTTTGTTATATGCATCCGTGTTGACACAACTGGTTCACATCTTTCAGAGGAATGATATGGCTTCAAAACAAAAGCATATCGGTCTCAAAACTATGGCCAAGTTAAGTAAATTTGCTAACTCTTGTGTCAACTCGATATTATTAACATTGAATTCCAAGAAGTATTGCATACTCTAAATTTCTCACTATCAACAAAGTGTTCTTCATACTTTTCTTGTGCAACCCTACCCACCGGTACAGCTGTACAAAGTTTTGGAGAGGACGGACTGGGTGAGCCAGTCTTGGGGTTGGGTCTACTGGTTGCTCTCACTTTGACAAGCCCATGAATGTTTTTATGTTAGCTTTCTCTTTTGTCTTCTTTTCAATGACTGTATTATGAAAAAGTACTGTGTTTTAAAAATAGGACATTTGAGCAGGTGCAAATGAAGGAACTCGGACTCTCACAGGCGAATCATTTGCTGTGTCTAAGAATTGGCCACCCTTGGGAGGGTTAAACTCTCCCAGGCCAGCAAGGACCCAGATACATCAAGACTAGAGAAAATAAGAAAATAAAATTAATACCAGTAGATGTGAGTGGTCCCTGCCTGGGATTGTTGGGAGAGGATGGGACCGGGTCAGCCTGAATGACTCAAAGTGGGGTCTGGCAGTGGGGATAGGGTTGGTGGTGCGTGATGACAGGTAAACGAATCAGTCAGATCCACGGGGAGGCTCCTTTCGGTGAAAGGTTGAGACCGTGACAGAGGGTGGGGTCAGCTGAGGAGGTGGAGCCCAGAGATGGGCGGGGTCTGGGCGGGGTTTAGGATCTAGGAGCTGAGCGTGCGCTGGGGTCGGTGAAAAGGAAAGTCAAGGCGTGGAGGTGAAGAATGTGAAGTCCGGAGGCAGAAGCGCGCTGGTGGAAGAGAGGCCCCGCTTGCTGACTGAGAACCAAAGCTACGTGAAGGGCTGCTCAGGCCCCGGGAGAAGGTGGAGGCTGGAGGTGAAGTGGCCTGTGGTGGCGAAGGCTCAGGCCTAGGACCCGGGATGCCGACAGGGGCACAGCGGGATCAGCCCCATCACGAGCCCCCCCAGAGGACAGCCGGTCCCTCTGTCGCACGCCTCGCAGCAGGGATCTTGCCACGACTGTTGCAGACAGCTGCCCTCACATGGGGCCTTGCTCCTGTGTCTGCGGCATACACAGCTGTGGCCAGAATCAGGACGGGGACAGGAGGGCCTGGCCGAGGTCACATACCCCACACCCGTGACTTCCCAGGACCCTTCTATGCCTCATCCTAAGGTTTCCTTTCACATCCCCTTTTCTAGAGGCTCCCCTTCCGTGTCACTTGCTAGGAGGAAGGATCAGGGAAAAAGGGGGAGCAATGACCCACCTTTTCCTACGAGAAAGGGGGCTCCGCACCACCTCAGCTTCCTCCGGGCAAGCAGATGAAGGCGGGAGCAAAGGGGTCTTATAGGAGTCCTAGAAGAATGTTCCTTTCAGATTAGACCCCGAGAGCCCCAGGAATTCGCATACGGGATAAAATGATCAACGACCACTGGTGAGAGTGAGGCTCTCGTGTACAATGCGGAGTCGTTTTCACTGTGGTCTCTCCTGTGAGCCCCACAATGGCAGATGGGGGATGCAGACCAGGTGCCGTCTCAGAGCGGGAGCCTGACACTTGTCCTCCAGAATCAACCTCTGCAGCTCACAGCGCCACCCAGTGGCGAGACCCATTGCCCAGCTCCACCCTTCCTTCAGTCCTCTGCTTGGGCAGAGCGGGTGGGTAATCACCAGATTCTCCTCCTGGGAGCCTCTCCTCCAGGGGCTTTGCTAGAATATCTGATTAGAGACTTTCCGAGGCTCAGGGCTGCTCTCTACATCAGCCCTAATGCAAAGGAAAAGCTGTATTCAGAGATACAGACAAAAGTCAATCGATGCACAAGGTTCATTGATGTCCAGGAGACTCTGTTCCAAACTCTCTTAAGAATCCAGTCCATGGACTGGATTTTCTGAATCCAATCAGATCGGATCTACTGAATCACCCTATTTGGGTTTTTACCCTGAGGCTCCGTGCCACACTCAGTGTGTGAGCCATGAATGGAAACCCTAGTCCCTTCTCTAACCCCTGCTTTGCCCAGTCTGTTCCCTGGAAGTATGGATGCTGGTCTCATCTTTCCAATCCCAGGTATCCCTCTACACCAAATAACTGACTTAGAAAGTCAGGGAGAAAACAAGACTCAGTCTTTGCTGGAACTGGGACTAGGCTTTCCTTACCCAATCTGTGTCTCCATTGTTCTTCAATATTAGTAAAAATGGGTTCCTTTGTAGGAAGAAAGAAATAGATGGAGGAGCCCTGCCACACAGGAAGTAGAAGACAGAATCAATTCTCCCAGAAGTCGGGCTTGAAATCAGCCATGGGGCACTCGTCCCCTCAGAAAAGAGTCTTTGCCAGCCTCAGGCAGCTGGGCCCTGGGAATGTGCACTGGAGAGCTGAGTTCTAGGCCCGCATCACAGAGCTGTGGCACCATCACGAAGTGTTCTTGACGGAGGGGGCGGGACTCAGAGAGGAGGTGAACCCACTGCCCCAATCCCACCATCCAACCTAGCAGATCCCGTCATTCTTCTCTGGACAAAGCCATCATGGTTTTCTATTTAGTTCACATAAAATCTACATGTCAACTGTGTCCACCATTCAGCCCACTGTGGCTCAGAAAGGATGGTCAATTTCACTGAGAGCCCAAGATTCAGGGTCAGCATTCCAGAATTGGCCACCCGTGAACAAGGAACCTTGAGCAAATCACTCCCTGCTCTGAGGCTCAGATCTTACAGCTGTGAAAAGGATTGGACTGGACCAGAGTTTCCTGTGGAACACTCTATCCCAAGAAGATGGTGAAACTTAGGGGAAAATAAGTTCCAAGGTCCAATAAGCAATTTTGACTGTAACCCCCTCTTTGCAATTCCAATGCACATGAGGATGTTAAGAGACCTAAAACTGCCCTACCGTAAAGAAACCAATTTTCTTCAATCTGACATCTTCAAACTTTACTGACCACAGAGCATGCCCCTCCTTTTATGTGGGAAATCAATTAAGATCTTAAAGAATATAATTTGTAATGGATTAACTTGGGAAATTATGAATGAACTGATTGCTAAATTTGCTTTAAGCTTTAAACTCACCATACTTTTAAAAAATAGGAGTCCTAAGTTAGGAGATACAGTCTCAGTATAAAAATGAACTCATTATAAGACAAGTGGGCAGTTGATAAACCAGAAGAAACATCAGTGCTGACCCCAAAACAGAGCCATCCAGCGGGTGGAAGAGGAAACCCAGCCTGGCTGGGGGAGGGCAAGAACCAGCCCACATGTCCCAGCTCCTTTCCTGGGCCCCTGGCCCAAAGCAGTGCCCTCTTCTCAGGCAGGAATCTGGACAAGGTAATGAGAGAGAGAGAGAGAGAGAGAGAAAGGGCTGCCTTTGTTTCTGCCCAGAGACCATCACCTCCTTTCATCTTCATGAGAACATTGTTACAAAAGGCCCCTCCTTTATTTCAAAGATGATTTTACAGAACTGATCTCAGTTGGGTGTGTTCCTGATTCGGCTTCTTTTTCCAACCGAGAGAATTGTTTTACATTGACATAAAATAGACCCCTTTCATCCCCTTTGCCCCTTAGTCTCCTGTGTTGTAGATTTGGTTCATTCCTTCATTCTCCAAAATATTATACCTGCCAGGTATTGGACATGAGGACTCACCAGGAACACCAGCAGCTAGTCCCGTGTTGGCTGTTTTAGTCTGTACTTTACTCTTTACCTCTCTATGCACATTTGTAAGTCCTCAGATATATTGTAAGTTCACTAGGGCAAAACCTTGTTCTTCTTTGATCTCCAACAGTGCCAATAACAGTGACATATAGACATGTGACAGTGCCCACAACAGTGACATATGCATATCGGCACTTGTGTGCACTAGGCATCTCCCCACATAACTGCTGAGTAAGGGAGAGAAAGAAAGAATGAGTGCCTAGACCCCAGCAGACAGTTGGTCTATGCTATAAGATGAAATCAGTGTCCCAAGAGGTGGCAGAATAGATCTTTTGGTCTATACAAAGTGGATTTTTGACTGTTTCTCATTTAATAAGCCAAGCACTCAAACAAGAAGATGTGGGCCTGAGAATGGATCCCAAACCACTGGAAATGAATTCTCAGATGCCCACGTCACCTTGGGAGCATGTCACATAGAATATCAGAGCCGGACTCCTGCCCACTCTAACTAGTGATCTTGGGCACATTACTCCCTTTCTCTATCCTTCTCTTTTTTACCCTAACATGGGGATATCAATAATCCCTTCACAGAGATCGTGGTGAGAATTAAATGGAATGATGTACAGAAGAGTCGGCATATTACACGTACAGAAGCAAATTAATTCTGCAATTTCAACTATATGTGTATAGCAGAAAACAATTTTTAAAGAAGGGCATGGAAAGAAAAAAGCTTCCCAAATTAATATAAAATACAATGAAAATATAGTAATATAATTCTCTGGAACAGGAAAAACAATTTAAAAGTTTAGATGGAAGAATAAATATTCAAGAATTGCCAAGAAAATTTTTGGAAAGTCATAGTGAGGAGGAACTTGCCCTAGGAAGTATTAAAACTTAGATCTGAAGGCACTACAATGAAAATAAGTCTGATTTTGCCACCAAAGGAAAGGTGACATTTCAATTCAACGGGTTGAATAGTTTATTTAGTAAATGGTGCCAGCATAATTGGCAGAACACCTGCATTGAATAAAGTTAAGTCCTTTCTGTACACTGTCTACAATAATAAAGTCCAGATGAATTAGAAACTTAATGTAACAACTTAAACTTTAGAAAATAAAATGTAGGAGTGGGAAGTATTTAATTGGATAAGGTATGACACCCAGAAACCATAAAGAAAAAGAGGGACAGATTTAATTTTATTAGTGTTTGATTTTTCTGTATAAAAAATGATGCTACTAACAAATTTGAAAGATGAATACTTTCAAATTTGGATGGGAGGATGGGAGGATGCTTTTCTAACACATATGCTAAATAAAAGTGTACTTGTAAAGATCTCCTACATATTGGAAAGAAAATGACAAACAACCCAGTTAGAGAATAGATGAAGAAGAGACTTCCATCTTCAGAAATATTTTGGAACAAGTATTCAGAGGAACCCTTCTCAGTATGTACAGATCTAAAAATGCGTGAGAGAGTATAAGTAAATTTTTTTTCTTTAACATCTTTAATGGAGTATAATTGCTTTACATTGTTGTATTAGTTTCTGCTGTATAACAAAGTGAATCAGCTGTACATATACGTATATCCCCATGTCCCCTCCCTCTTGCGTCTCCCTCCTACCCTCCTTATCCCACCCCTTTAGGTGGTGGCAAAGCACCGAGCTGATCTCTCTGTGCGATGCAGCTGCTTCCCACTAGCTATCTATTTTACATTTGGTAGCGTATATATGTGAGGACACGGGGAGGGGGAAGGGTAAGCTGGGACGAAGTGAGAGAGTAGCACTGACATATATACACTACCAAATGTAAGCAAAATATTTTTAAAAGCATGACTGAGCTGGCAGTAAAGTCAGGGAAGCATGGGAGCTATAAGAAAATGCTGACCAGAGGGTAAGCAAGTGTTGGAGTCAGTTTTTACTCAAAGATTTCTTTAAAAATGAAGAATAGAACTACCCTATGACCCAGCAATCCTGTATCTGGGTATAAATCCACAAGAATTGAAGTCAGGATCTCAAAGAGATGCCTGCACTTCATGTTCATTGCAGCATTGTCCGCAATCGCCAAGGCATGGAAGCAACCTAAATCCATCAACACAGAAAGGGATAAAGAAAATACGGTATACACATACAATGGAATATTATTCAGTCTTTAAAAAGCGGGAAATCCTGACACTTATGACAACATGGCATAAACCTGGAGGACATTATGCTATGTGAAATAAGACACAGGACAAAAACTATATGATACCACTTATATGGAAAATCGAAAATAGTCAAACTCATAGAAGCAGAGAATAGAATAGTGATTGCCAGGGGCTGGGGGTTTTCGGGGGGAAGGTGTTAGTCAAAGGGTGTAAAGTTTCAGTTATACACAATGAATAATCCCTAGAGCTCTATTATACCACATAATGTTTGTAGTTAACAATAGTGTACTGTATACTTAAAAGTTTGGCACATCTACTGTTGTGTTCTTCTCACAAAGAAATAATAATAATAATATAGAGGGTGGAAGAAAACTTTTGGAGGTGATGGATATGTTTACGGAATAGATTGTGGTGATGGTTTCACAGATGTATACTTATTTCCAAACTCATCAAATTGTATACATCAAATATGTGCAGCTTTTTAAATGTCAACTCTACCACAATAATGTGATCTAAAAATAAAATATGTTTTTTAAAAACATCTTTTTTATTCCTGGTGGTTAAAGCCTGAGTTTTAACAGTCCAGGAGGTGCGAAGGACGGACACAGAGCCTGGGACACAAGGGGTAGGGAAGTCACATTAGAGACCCCACATGAAGTCAAATTCCACAAGAGAGTGTGTGAACTAGAATATACCTTAAACATAAAGACACAGAACGTTTAAATGAAAAGAATGGAAAATGATACAGTATGCAAATTTGAACCAGATAAAGACTGATGTGACTATACCTCAAAGACTATAGGTCAAAGAAAGTATACTTTACAACAAGAAGCATTTCCAGATAGAGGGACATTATGTAAGGATGCAGGGGTAAATATACGAGGAAGGTGTTACAGCCCTAAATCTATGTGTCCTCAATGTCTTAACTTTAAAATGTAGAAAACACAAATTGATAGAACTTCAAAAATAATAGGAATAAACAAACTCACAATCATAGCAAGAGATTTTAATATACTTTGCTCAGTTCCTGATAAAACAACCAGACCAAAAAAAAAAAAATTAAGAATATAAAAGACCTGAGAAATACACTTAACAAACATGACCCAGTTAATCTATTTAGAACACTGCAACTGACAGTGACCAAATCCACAGATTGTTCAAGTACATGTGATACATTTGCCAAAATTTACTGTATGCTGGTTCATTAGAAAAAGCCTCAGATTTCTTCAAAAGATTGAAAACATTTAAGGTACAGGTATATTAGCTGATTACTATAGAATTAAGCTAGTAATCAATAACAAAAAGATAACTGGAAGATTACCAACCGCCTGGTAATCAAACAATATATTTTTGTAAGTCAAAAAGGAAATAGCAACAGAAATTAGAAAATATTTTAAAATAAATCGTATGATGGTTAACCTTATCTGTCAACTTGACTGGGCCATGGTGCCCAGATAGTTGGTCAAACATTATTCTGAATGTTTCTGCAAAGGGCTTTTTGGATGAGATTTCCATTTAACTTGGTGGACTTTGAGTAAAGCAGATTACCCTCCATAATGTGGGTAGACCTCAACCATTTAGTTAAAGGCCTGAATAGAACAAAAACTAACCTCTCCCAAGCAAGGGAGAATTCTGCTAGCAAACTGCCTTTGGACTTGAACTGCAGCACCAGTTTAGGTCTTCATAATCACATGAGGCAATTCCTTAAAATAAATCTCTCTTTATAAACATACACATATCCTATTGGTTCTGTTTCTCGGAGAACCCTGACTAAAACAATGACAATAAAGATAAGGCATATAAAATGTGTGAGATAAAGCCAAAGAAATGCTTAGAGGAAAATGTATAGCCTTCAATGCATATATTAAACATAAGAATGAAATCAATGGTCTAAGCTCCTATCTCAATAAGATAGAAAAAACAGCTAATTAAACCCAGTGAAAGTAGAATGGAAATAATAAACACAAAATCAGAAATCAATGCATACTCAAAATCGAGATGAATCGAGACGAATTAAGACCAAAATGGTTTCTCTGAAAAGATTAATAAAATGTTTAAACTTCTAGCAAAACTGATCAAGAACAAAGAGAGAAAACACAAATTACTGACACGGTTGACCCTTGAACAACACAGCTTTGAACGCATATGTGGATTTTTTTCAATAAATACGTATCACGGGACTATACCATCCCTAGTTTGGCTGAATCCCTGGATGCTGAACCACATATACAGACGGCCGACTGAAAATTGTAAGTGGATTTTCAACTACACTGGGGGTCAGTGCTCCTAACCCCCTGTGTTGTTCAAGGATCAACTGTAAGACACAAAAAGGATGACATCATTGCAGGTTTTACAAACCTTAAAAATATATGAAGAAGACATTATAAACAACTTTATTTTAGTAAATTTTTAAAATTTTGGTGAAACAGACAAGTACCTTAAAAATAAAATCTTGCCAAATGACCAAAGGAACAAATAGAAATTTTGGATTGTTCTGTATCTGTTAAATAAATTTAATCTGTTCGTAAAAAATCTTCGCAGAAAGAAAATCTCGGTCCCAAATGGCTTCATGAGATAATTCTTTCATATGTTTAAGGCAGAAATAACACCAATTTTACATAAATTCTTCTAGAGAGTAGAAAAGGAAGAAACACTTTCCAACTCATTTTATAAAACCAGCGAAACTTGGATACCAAAAACTGAAAAAAAAAAACTGACAAAAACCTATAGATAATTCTTATTTATAAACATACATACAAAAATCTTGAAATAGTAAATCAAATACAGCAATATATAAAAAGGACAACACATCATAGACAAGAGAGGTTGATTCTAGGTATGCAAGTTTGCTTTAACATCTAAAAATTGATCAACGTAATTTATCACATTGGTAGATCAAAGGTGAAAAAATTAATATGAGCACCTTGATAGATACATGAAAATCATTTGATAAATATTAATAATCACAATAAAAAATAAAACTCTTAGCCATCTAGGAATAGAAAGGAATTTCCTAATTTGATAAAGGGTAGCTACAAAAAATCTACAGAGAACTTTATACTTAATGGTGAATGTTGGAGGACAGAGGGAAGGAAAAGTGCTCACCGAACTGAGAAGGCATACTGAGACTGAAAAACGAGGCAGGCAGCTCCACAGAGCAATGGATTGGTTTATTGTAGGGTAACGTACTCACAGGGTAGGATCTGGATTAGGCAGACAGGGATCCAGAAGCTTTCCCAGCTGCACTCTGCACCGCCAAGGGGCCACTGGGACAATTTTCTGGTTAACCTAGGGTATGGGGGTAGGTGCTTGGAAACAGGACGTGCATTCCTAAGTCAAGATTTACAAATGGGTAACTAGTCTCGTGGGTGCCGGGAATATGTCAGGGAAGGTTGTCTTCATTGTCTGGGGACTAACAGAGCGTAGAGGCCGCCTGGTCCTAATGATTATTAAACAATATCTATTAACTCCAAAGCTCTTGATGACAGAGAAGTGACTTACTGCACAGTACGGTCCTGGGTAGGGTCAGTGAAAGGGCAGGAGACACAGTAAGGGCCCAAGATGGCATCAGTTATGCTACCAGCCATTGAGTGAATTATTACAGTGCATTATTGAAACTGAGGTCGGATGTAAGTCAAGGATGCATGCTATAGTCACTTTTTCAACATTGTATTGTAGTCAACATTAGACTAATGTTATAAGGCAAGTAAACAAAATAAATGATGTAAATATTGGAAAAGAAGACATCAAACTATCATTATTTGTAGAGGATATGATTGCATACGTAGATAATCTAAAGACTCTATAACTAAACTATTAGGATTAATTAGTAAGTTTAGCAAGGTCACTGGATTCAAAGCTTTTAATATGAAAACTCAATTATAAATCTATGTACCAGCAACAACACACAGAAAACAAAAAATTTTAAAGTGAAACCTTTTAAAGTAGCACCACAGAACATTAAATATCTAGGAATAAATTTAATAAAATGTGTGCAAAACCATTTCACTGAAAACCATGAAAAATTATTGAAATGAATTAGAGATGTAAATATCGCAATGATGTCAATTTTCTCTAATTGATCCAAAGACATGTGAAAAGGTGCTTAACTCTGTTATCAGGAAATGCAAAATAAAACACAATAAGAAACTATAACTCACTTACCAGAATGACCAAAATTTAAAAGATAGACAATATCTACAGAGCAAACAGAGCATTTATACATTGCTAGTGCGATAATAAATTGGTAGAACTACTTTGGAAAACTGTTTGGCAGTATTTACTGAAGTTGGACATGCACACATCCAATGACCCCCAAATCCCTTCCTGAGTAGACGCACATGTTCACCAAGAGACATGTGCAAGTATGTTATTAACAACACTATTAATAAGAGCAAAATACCAGAAACTACCCAAATGCCCACCATTTAAATGAGTAAATAAATTGTGGAGCATTCACCCACTATGGAATATCACACAGCAATAAGAATAAATGAGCTCTTCCTACACGCAATAGCTTGGATGAAGTTCACAGCATGATGAACTTTGAAGCAAGTCAAATCAGAACTGGGGAAGATAGGAAAACAGCTCTAGATTCGGGGAGACTAGAGAGACATAATGGGCAAATGCCGTGAAATCCGATTGAATTTCAGATTTTTTAAAAAGCTATAAAATACGTTTTGAGGATAACTGGAGAAGTTTTTGGATGGGCTGTATGTTGGATGAAGTTATTGATGTGATACTCATGTTCTTAGGTGTGGTAAAAGTGATGAGGCTGAAGAGGAAGATTCTTGGGAGATGCAGGCTGAGGTGTGTAGGGGTGAATACCGTGATGTTTGCAACTCACTTTTAAATGATTTAGTAAAAGGGAAGTGTGTGTGTGTGTGTGTGTGTGTGTTTGCGTGGGTATTTATATAGAGAGAGATGGCGTCAGTGTGGCAAAATGTTAACAGCTGGTGAATCTAGGTGAGAAGGTACATGGGTACTCATTGAATTATTCTTTTAACTTTTCTAGGAGCTTGAATTTTTTTCAAAAGATAGTTAAAGGAACGACGAGTGCAATGCCTACCGATTATAGAAAATGTGTAAAATAAAACATAAAGAAAAAAAGAACAGAAAATCCAAATAGACTTTTTATGGTTATAACCTGAAAATAAATTGCATCAGTAGAGCAGAATATCTGCTATCCTTGTCTTTATTTAATATTGAATTGGAGGCTCTAGTCACTCAGTAATAAAAGAAAAAAGAAATGAAATAAAGATTGAACAGGAAGAAACAAAATTATCTACACAGAAAACCCAAGACTCTACAGACAAATTATTAGAACGAAGAGAGTTTGCCCATGATTGCTGCATATAAGATCACTCAGCAAAAATAAAATGCATTTCTATATCCTAGCACCATAGCGCTAGGAAAAGTAATTTTTAAAAAATTCCATTTACAATAGCAACAAAAATAAGTAAGCAAAAAATAAATCTAGCAAAAATTTACAAGTTGCTTTATGTAACAACCGGTGAGACTTTATTTAAAAAAAAAATTAAAGAGGGCCATAGTAACAGAGAGATAAGCTTTTTTCAGAGATGGTAAGATTCAGCATCATAAATAGGTCAAGCTCCTCCAAATCAATTTCTGAATTTAATTCAATTCCAATCAAAATCTCCAAAAGGTTTTTCATTGTACTTGGCAACTGGATTCTAAAAATACACATAGGAGAGTAAGGATAGCCAAGACAATTTCAAAGTTAGTGGCGTTTGTCCTGGCAGGTGTAAGACTTAATATAAGGCCAGCATAACTAAGATAGTGCAGTGGGCTTCCCTGGTGGCGCAGTGGTTGAGGGTCCGCCTGCCGATGCGGGGGGCGCGGGTTCGTGCCCCGGTCAGGGAGGATCCCACATGCCGCGGAGCGGCTGGGCCCGTGGGCCGTGGCTGCTGGGCCTGCGCGTCCGGAGCCTGTGCTCCGCGACGGGAGAGGCCACAGAGGTGAGAAGCCCGCGCACCGCAAAAAAAAAAAAAAAAGATAGTGCAGTGTGTTAGGTGCAAGGATAGAAACGAGAACCACTGGAACAGAATAGTGAACCCAGAAACACATATGGAAACTTTATATTCTCATCTGAATATGGAAACTTTACACTTGACAGAGGCGGCATGGCAAATCAATATGAAAGGGACAGGCTAGTCAATTAATCGATTATCTTGATGGAAAAAATAAACTCAGGTCCCACCTCCAATCAAGCACATCAGTAAACCCTGGTGAACTCGTGACTTAAATGTGGGGGAAAAGTTTAAAACTTCTGGAGTGAAATATTTATAAATATATATAAATTATATATTAAAAATATAAAATTATGGTAATGTATTATTTTAGAATAGGAAAGGTTTTCTTAAGCAATTCACAAAAAGTACAAGCCATGAAAGAAAAACCTTGGCCATCTTAACAGTAAAAATGTTTGTGTGCCCAAAGTCACCACAAAGTGAAAAGATGATCTCTAATTGAGAGAGGGAATCTGTCACAGATGACAGACACAGAATGAGGGTCAGTGACACATGAACAACTTCCGTGAAGCAGTAGGAAAAAGACAAGCAACCATCAAATGGGCAAAATCCACGAAAAGACATTTCTCAGAAGCATGAAAATCACCGATAAAAAGATGATCATCTCATTGTCATTAGGGAAATACAAATTAAATAGCATTATGAGTTTCCATTTTCCTCTCATTATTAGTAAAACTCTAGAGTCAGATCACACTCTATGATGGCAAAGATGAAGAGCCATGGAAAATCTCATTTGCCACCATGGGTACAACCTTGTCAGACAGCATTTCTCAATAATTTAAGGGGTGCATATCTTACAACGTTGCTGTCCACTCTTGGGTACATTCTAGAGAAACTTGTGCAGAAGGAAGACATACAAGAATGTTTAAGTCAGCATTATGTATCAGAGCAAAAACTGGAAACAAGTTCACTCTTCATCGGCGGGAGAACAAACAACTACTTTTGGTACACTGGAAAAATAAACTATTACACACCAATAAAAATAAATGAACCAAGGCTATAAATACAGCATGAATAAATCTCACAAACATAAAATTGGGAAGAAGCCAGAGTTAATAAAAAATGCATACAATCTAATAATATTTATATGGAGTTTTAAAATTTGAAAAACACTATAAATGGTTTATGGATACTCACATATGTGGGGAAAATACAACAACACACATGAAAATAATAACCATCAAATCCCAGACTTCCCAGATTCCCTTTGGAGGGAGCAGAGGGCTTGATTTGTATCAGTAATGGTTTCTCTCTTATCCTGGGGGTGGGAACACAGATGCATATTTTATTCTCCTCTGTACTATTTTTGCTATGTCAAAATATTTCATAATAAAAAAATAAAGAACATAAAATAAAACACAAAACCTGATAGAAAATGAACAAAGCTACTTGTAAATGGTAGAGACTGGCTCCACCCTGAAGGGCATGGAGAGGGTGCTGCAAGATTACTGGTCCCTCCTTGGGCAGGATGGGGGCAGGAAGGAAAATGAAGAACACACTCTTCATCTGGCTTAGGTGTTTGACGCACAGGATGGTGGTGAGCCCTGGGATAGCGGGAAACTTCTGTTACATCACAAAGCTCAGCCACCTACCAGAAGTCATGAACTGTTTGAAGTCCTTTCCAGGCCCATCCCAGCTATAGGGAATCTTACCAGTCACTTATTCGCAATTATGACAAATATTTATTGACTAGTCACTATGGGACCAAGAAAGTGGAGAAACAATAGAAAGGGAAATGGACACAGTTCCTGCCATTGAGATGACAGGCTAGAGGTCGAGATGGGCCTTAATCTAATGGTCACAGAAATAAATATGTGTTTCCAGGTTGTGATAAGTGCTATGATGGAAAAATCACAGGGTGCTATGAGAAAGCCCACAAAGTCACCCACATATAGTTTGGGAGTCAGAAAAGTTAGCTGAGGGAGGGACATCGGAGCTGAGATGTGAAGGATGAGAAGGCATTAACCCAACAAAGAACAGGGTAGACGGTTTGAGGCAGAGGATTCCAGGCAGGACGAAGCACCTGGAGATAGATGCTGGGGGAAGGGCAGCGGGCCTGGAGCACAGGCCACAGAGGGGTGAGGCCAGAGGAAGCAGGAGAGGGGACACAGCAAGGTCAGGCAAGGTCTCCTAGGACGTGTAAAGATCTTTAGCCTAAGAGCAATAAAATGACATTAAATTATTCTGACATAATCAGATTTGTATCTTGAGAAGTTCACTCGGCTGACAATACCAAGTGCTGGCCAGGGTGCCGAGCACCCAGAACCTTCCTCCGTTGATCGTGGGAATGCAAAATGGTATAGCCACTCTGGAACAGCTTGGCCGTTCCTCATATATTTAGCATATGACCTAAGAGAAATGAAAGCTTATGTTCACACAAAAACCTGTACATGGATGTTTTATTTATCATGGCTAAGAACTGGAAACAACCCAAATGTCCTTCATCAGGGGTAAGGATGAACAATCAAACAATCTGTGGAATACATGTACAATAAATAAATCAAAGGGACAAACTACTGCTATACGTGACAACATGGGTACATCTCAAAAGTATTTTGCTAAGTGAAAGAAGCCAGACACAAAGAGCTTCATTCTGTGTGATTCTATTCATATGGCATCCTGGGAAAGGCACAACTATAGGACAGAAAATAGACCAGCGGTTGCCACGTGTTGGGGTTAGGGGGATGCTGTTGATTACAAAGAGATACAGGGTGGGGAACATTTTGGGGTGATGGAGATGTTCTCTATCTTGATTGTGAGAGGGTCTACACAATTATATGCTTTTATCAAAACATATAGGACTGGGGCTTCCCTGGTGGCTCAGTGGTTGAGAGTCCGCCTGCCGATGCAGGGGACGCGGGTTCATGCCGGGAAGATCCCACATGCGGCGGAGCGGCTGGGCCTGTGAGCCATGGCCGCTGAGCCTGCGCGTCCGGAGCCTGTGCTCTGCAACGGGAGAGGCTGCAACAGTGAGAGGCCCGCGTATTGCAAAAAAAAAAGAAAACATATAGGACTGCACACTAAAAGGGGGCAGATTCTACTGCAGGTAAATTATGCTTCCATAGAAAGAAAGGAAGGAGGGAGGGAAGGAAGAGGGAAATACCCCACCCACCTTGCCCATGGGGAAGCGATTAGAGAGACTTCTGATCCATATGGCGGTCTGAACTTCCATTGGAGCTCCCCTCCCCCTCAGCACACAGAGTGCTGGATGCCTACCTCCATGGGACTGCAGGGCTGAACTTGAGAGCAAAGAGAGGGAAAGTGCTAGGTGCCGGAGTCAAAGGAGGTCCCAGAAATCTGGGAGGTTAAATTCACTGCCTGCTCCCGGCCCTGCAGGAGCTCTTGGTGTCACCTGAAACCCTTGGAGAGCATAGATTTAGAATGGTCCTAGCACTCTGGGACCTATATTTGGAGAAAGAGGGTGTGTACAAAGAAAGCCTGCCCAAACCGCTCGCTATCCTGTTGGGAGAAAGCCGTACCAACTCCTTGGTGAGGTGCCATGAGGTACCCTCCGTGCATCCAGCTAGCAGGGGCAGTCATGTATCACATCCCAGGGCTCACAAATGCAGCTTAAAGGTTTGGGTGTACGACATGACCTTTTTGATGAAGACAGGGTAATATGTCCTGGGATGACCCCCTGCCTGTCTGTATATGTTAATTACCCATCTATCTACCCACCTCAGTCTCGTAAAAAGCTCATCCACTTGCCAGCATGAGGGATGGCGAGCCAGAGAAAGAGTTCATTTAATTTGTCACCGTTGGCTTTAGAGCATAAGGAGGCCCTACAGGACCCCCACGGGAGTCACCTTGAGTGTCCTTGAGAATGAAACCAAAAGGCCAGGGCTCTACTGAGCAGGGCCGATGCAGAGAACGGCACGGGCTCTGACCGTGATGCACAGCTCCAGGGCACATTCATACCTGTACTCCAAGGTGAAGGCGGTGCCCAGGAGCTGTGCAGGGAGGTGGTCTTGCATCCACAGGCATCTCTGCTTTTGCAGAGCGGATGGCCGAGTCCGAGCTCACAGCTCCCTGGGACTGGGTGTGTGACTGCAGCTGGGACAGACGAACCTCTGAGGACTTCTCCAGACTCTCTGTTGTGAAAACTCCAAGGTTCTCACTGTGGAGAGCACTCTGGTCATCTATCCACAGGCACCACCCCCCACCCCCATACTGCCTCTGCAGTCTCTGGAGTGACAGGGAGGAGGACAGCGTGCCCATCCGCAGAGCGTGAAATGTGATGTCCAGAGAGCAGCTGAAAGGGGTTTATAGCATGTCTATGCCAACTGCCCCCTGGTGGAAATTCCCTCACAGCTTCCAGAGGTACTTGGAGCACTTGCCTAGTGCTTGCGTCCCCTTTTGTCTGGTAAAGGCATGCAGCCATTCCTTTGATCTCAGGTCTGCCACCTCTCCATATGTTTCTCATGAAGAGACGGACCCTCACATAGTCCTTCCCTCAGGCCCTGTGATTGGTCCAAGGGGCCGGTGCACCACTGAAGCTGGGCCAATCAGGGACCTTCCCTAGGATTTTGCACATGGGTGTTGACAAAGAGAAGACTGTTCTTTCCTGTTAAACCAGGCGCTTCAGGATTGACCTCCAGACCTGCCAGAGGATTCTGAAGGAAGGGGAGGTCAAGATGAAACGTGGAGAGACGAAAACAAAGGATCTTGATCCTGCTCACATCCCTGGATCCCACAGACCCTCAGGATAATTCTGCCCCTGCCTTTCGTTGGGTAGAGTGGGTGAGTTAACAGTTTTCCTGTTTTGCTTGAACTAGGCTAAGATGGGTTTCTGTCCCTTGTCTCTTAAAATTACAGACGACTCACTGCCCACAAGGCAGACTGTCCTGTTGGTGGGTGCTCGGATGTGGGAAGATCCTCCTCAGGCTGGACTGAGCCAGAATCAGCCTCCCCCATCACTTCTCCCAATCTCTTTGGAGGGAATTGGACCAAATATCCTCACTCTCAGGAGAGCCCTACAGGCATCGGTAGGGAGCCGTCCTGGTGGACGGTGCCCGGGAAGGTCCCTCTGGCTCTAACTGTCTGGACCTCTAGCTCACCCCAGACACCTCTTCTTGCCTTACATGCCAAGTCCTCAATACCCGTCACAGACTGTGGCTTCTTCATCACTGTCGGGGCACTGCCTGGTGTCACATGCAAAAAGACATTGGTGGAAGGTCTCTGAGGGTCTGCAAGAAGTCAGAGAACTTTGCTCATCTCAGCTGCCCCCTACAAGAGGATCCACAGGATAATCACACATCTCCTGCCCCATTCCAATGCCACCACTGTCGCCACTGGTTACCGCCACTACTAGTATTGCTAGCTACCATTTTTTGATTGCTAACCAGGTGCCAGGCCATGTGCTAAGAACATTTCACATATTGCCCCCTTTGATCCTGACAACAATTATGCGGTAAGTATTATTAATCCGTTCTACAGATAAGGAAACTGAGGCTCTGGGACAAGCTTCTTGCCAGGGGTCCTGTAGTTAGTAAGGGGTGGAGCTGGATTTGACCCAGGTCTGCTTGACTCCGAGCCTGTGCTCCAAACTGCCCCCCTGGACTGTGGTCAGTGATGGGGTAGGAGGCTGCCTATATACTGCCTTTCCAGGCCTGGGTTTCTCCAATCTGTGAAATGGAGCTGATGGCAAATGCACACACAAATACCCGCCTTGGTCAGATAACGGAGCTCATGGAACTTGAGCTGTTGAAAATAAAGATGCTTCATAAATGATTATTAGCTCGAAACATGAACGAATAAAGACTAGCCTCATTGGCCACCTTTTATTCATTCTCAGAGTGTCAGGCAAAGAAGAGTCAAGAGAGAAATGCCAACTTCTTCCTTGACGGGCAGGGAAACTGAGGCCCTGAAAAGAAGGTGGCTTGCCAGAGGTCACCCAGAGACTCCTGGCTCACTGTTTAGTGTGCCCTCAACTGTACACCAAACTTTCTCTTAATCGTATCCCCCAGAGAAATATATTCCAGGAAATAAACAATATTCAAGACACCATAGGGTACCCAGTGGGTCTGTCTTAGAAACCCAGTGGCTTCTATCTGGCTCAGGATCTTCCTTGCTTCTACTCTTCCTTTATCTTTTTCCTTTTCTCCATCTCTATCTCCCTCAGAAGGTCATCGAATACCAGAACCGAAGCCTGACACTGGAGGCTCGGGGATAAATAAGACAAGCTGGATGCCCTTAAGGCGCCCTCAACCCAGCAGAGGAAGGCAGGTCCCATACGGGCGCCTAGACCTGTCCTCTTGTTTCAGATGGGTGGTTAGTATCCCATGTGGTGGGAAAGCACAAAATAGGATTGACTCCAGTGGAGGCTATAGAAGCTGCAGGGTAGAGGGGAGTGTGCAGAGGGGCTGCCAGAGACAGGGGCCCTTAGAGAGAAGGTGAAGGTGTGGGCCAGGCTTCTGAGACCTTTCACCCCAGTGGGGCTTCCTAACATGAGGCCAAGGGGTGCGACCTGAGCAAAGCGTCATCAAGGCTGAGGCGTTATTGGGGTCGGCGGCTCCTGCCGTCCCTTCGCCCTGAGATGGGCCCACTTAAGTACCGTGTGGTGAGCGGAGGGGGTTGATGCTACATGTTCAGGGTCAGACATACCGGGCCCTCGAGACCACCACTCCCAACACACAGTCCCGCCCGTCCTGGGGGACAAGGCTGCGTCTCCAGACACTGGTCAGTGGAAGAACCAGGCCTGTCGAGTCCACAGCTGGGTAGCAAGTCAGAGGAGCCTGCGAGGCCGAGCAGAGGGGCGGGAGGTGCTGTCAGCAGGCCTTTGCAGGATGTTTGTTAACCAGCCCAGTGGCACCGGGAGTGCGTCCCGCTGACCGTGGGGTGTTTACAGGCTGCAGCAAATAGGTATTTTATGGCTGGGGGGCGCAGGCAGGAAATTGGAGTTTTATGGCTCACTAAACATCAATAACAAACCCAGTTAGAGACTCCATGGCCCTTCACAGGCCCAGAGCACTGAACAAATATTAAGTAAGAAACCCATCATCCCAGCTCCCTTCTGGAGAAGCGCATCTGCCTAATACTCCAGCCCAAGCCTTCTTCCTTCCAGTGGGAGCTGGAAGGCCAAGTCCTCTTCGTTTGGTTTAACTAATTTTAGTTTTCCATAGAAACAAAGATTTAGCGATGCTTTTGGCTGGAAAAAAAAAGAAAAACCTACTCCACCAAAGGGATGAAATCAAAGGATGAATCATTACACTATCGATTGCTTGCATTTTATAGCACTTTACAGTTTTTCAAGGGTGATCACACTCAGCCTCTCACTCGGCCCTCGCTGCAATCGGCGAGGGAGGCAGGGACCCTCGCCTTCATTTTGCAGATAAGGAAACTGAGTTTTGAAAGGAGGAAGGTCTTGCCAAAGGTCAGTAGGTAACTGGTTAGTTACGTTATTTGGGACTCTGTTGGTTGCACATAATAGAATTTCTTTTTCAAACTGGATAAGACAAGGAAAAAAAAAAATTCAGCGACTCATGTAACCAAAGGTTGGGCTGATTTCAGGCATAACTGAATCCAGGAATTGTCGTTTCCTCTCACCTCTGGATTCTGCTTTCCTTTGTGGGCTTGTGACTCAGACAGACCCCCTCTACAAGGTGGCATCTGGCAAGTACTGACTTGCATTATTCTTAACAGTCATAAATCCCAGTAGAAAGAGCTTCTTTTTCCTTTGGTCTCAGTAGAATTCCTAGAGTTGAGTCTCATTGGACCAAGCGCCTACTTTGAAGCAATCACTGTAGCTATGGGGATGGGATATGCTGGCTGCCCAGACCTGTGCTGTGGCCACTCATGAAGTCCGTGGGCTCTGCAACCTGTCATTTCAGAGTCTCCTGGTGGAAAAACTAGCTCCTTGCCCTTTGACAGTGAGATCAGGTTCACCCGTCAATGAGTTAGGTATATAGCTCTCTATCACCTTTTAATTGCTTTATCCTAAAAAAACAAGTGGGCCCCCAGGGAGAAAAGAGAGAAAAACTTGCAACATGGAAGAGAAAGTGTTGGAGGACAGAGAGAAGGAAAATTGCTCACCGAACTGAGAAGGCATACTGAGACTGAAAAACGAGGCAGGCAGCTCCACAGAGCAAAGGATCGGTTTATTGTAGGGTAACGTACTCACAGGGTGGGATCTGGATTAGGCAGACAGGGATCCAGAAGCTTTCCCAGCTGCACTCTGCACCGCCAAGGGGCCACTGGGACAATTTTCTGGTTAACCTAGGGTATGGGGGTAGGTGCTTGGAAACAGGACGTGCATTCCTAAGTCAAGATTTACAAATGGGTAACTAGTCTCGTGGGTGCCGGGAATATGTCAGGGAAGGTTGTCTTCATTGTCTGGGGACTAACAGAGCGTAGAGGCCGCCTGGTCCTAATGATTATTAAACAAAATCTATTAACTCCAAAGCTCTTGATGACAGAGAAGTGACTTACTGCACAGTACGGTCCTGGGTAGGGTCAGTGAAAGGACAGGAGACACAGTAAGGGCCCAAGATGGCATCAGTTATGCTACCAGCCACTCAGAAAGCATGTGATAAATAAATGGTAAAGTTGACTCTAAAGGAAATGGAACTGGCACAGGTAACAGACAGTAATTTTCAAAATTTCTGAAGAAAGCTTTGAGAAGATGTTGCAACCAAGCACAGCCAAGTTGCTACAAAGATCAAACAAAATTAAAAGTTAATTAAAAGGTTGATTTATAAAGTCAAGGGAATCCCTAGAAGGTAGAACAAAAAGACAAAAGGATAGAAAATATGAGGAAAAATAAGTGACAGGAAAGACTCATTCAGAAAACACAACATCTGACTAATTGGAGTTCCAGAAAAAGACTTTGGAAAATGAAAAGAACAAAAGTATTCCCCAGGGCAACAGACCAGGTATTTAGACTGAAGGGCCCACAGAATGCCCAGCAAAATGAATGGAAAGGGACCCACATACACTGTGGTGAAACTTCCAAACCCCAAGTGTAAAGAGTAGAACTTCTAAAGAGAAACAAACAAACAAAAAGATTGCTATCAAAGGAATTAAACTCAGATTGGCATCAGAAACTGGATAGTAGAAAAGAAAATGGAGCCTACCTTTAAAATTGTAAGAGAGAACAATTTCCAATCTAGAATTCTATGTTCAAGTGGTCAGTAGCACTTATTAGAGTCTTAAGTTCAGAAAAAAGACATTTTCAGATTTACCAGGACCCAGAACATTTGTCTCTCATAGTCATTTTTCTGAGGAAGTTACTTGAGGATGTGCTCCAGCAAATGAAGTCTTCTTCCTTGGACTAAAGAAAGAGAAAAATGTGGCACACAACCTAGGAGGTTGATTGAAGGAAGTTTCAGAATTCCAGCTAAAAGAGTTGGCCTGGAGAGCAATTAATACAGTTGGAAAGAAAGAGTGGGACGATTCTAAGAGGAAGATACCCAGAAAAATAGGGAGTTGAGATTTTATATATTTATAGAATTTGGTACCACATAAAAGGGTATTACAAGCAATTACAAAGAAAAAAAAAGTAAGACAATGAACCAAACAAGAAGTTAAGGAATATAACTCCCTGAAAGGTTTAATACAGAGGGGAAGACAATGAACTCAGAGCCAGACTGCCTGAACTGGTGAAATCCAGCTCTGGAATTTATCAGCTGTGTTATCTTACATAACCTCTCTGTGCCTCAGTTTACTCATCTGTATAATGGGGATGGCATTCATACAAAATAGGACTGTTGAAAAAATTACAGGAATCAATACATGTAAGTAATTAGCACAGTGTCTGTCACATAGTAAGAGCTCAGGACGTTGTAGCCATTATTATTATGGGTTTTCCTGAAAGAATCTATTGGTTGGCGAATAAAACCAACCAATCAAAATAAAACACTCAGAACTGGAAAAACTGTAGTGATTATTGTGTCCATTTAATTGTAGAACAAGAGTACTGGTTAAGGTCATGTAAATTATCTTAACAAACACACCCAAAATATATACGGGTTCAAACATGATAGAAGTTTCTGTCTGGGTCACATACATTCCAAAAGAATTGTTTCCTCCTCGACAGCAGCTCTTCCTTAATTGGTGATTCAGGGCTCCAGGTGTCTGCCCCATGGTAGTCAGCATGGGCATCCAGGTGCCCTGGGTTTGCATACCTCCAGCCAATGGGATGAGAAGGAGCATGGAGGATCACCCACTGCCGTTTTCACGGGCCAGGGAGTTGGCACACGGCACTCCTGCTCACAGGCCATCATCTAAAGCGCAGGTGCATCTGATCGCAAAGGACACTGGGAAGTGTAGTCCAGTTGTGAGGGAAGAAAGAAAGGGTGAATAATTTGGTGAACAACATTCTGTGTCAGACAGAATGTCGATGCCATAAACTTGGACAAAGTGAATAATAATAGTATTCAGAGGTGGGGAAGGAAAGTGTGAACATTATTAAGGGTGTTAATTTCCTCCTCTTTCTTAGCAGGGTATCAATCTCTCCTGCTTCAAAATGAAACATGGAGTTTTTAAAAAAACACTATAATGACTGTAATCTCCTGATTTTTCCATGCTCTGTTTTATCACCTTAAAAGAATCTCTTCAATTAATATCTTGTAGAGAAGAGCAATTTATCTGAAGTTCAGCAATTCATTTAGCATAACCTCAATTTCCTTTTCTTCTGTTAAATTCAAGTAAAATTAAATTCAGCTCTTGAAAATTTTTTTGACGCATACACATCTTGATCTCAGGGCTTACTTCGCACTTCTCAGAGCCTGAAAGTAAATCAGTTCAGACCTGCACCCCTGGAAAAGCTCAAGGAGGCAAGTGGGATCCCACTACAAGCATGAAAAGCCCTCAGTCACTACTTGGCTGAATGATGCTCTGGGTCAACTTCCAAGGCCTGTCTGTCAGCTGATGTCATGTGATCTTGAGAGGAGGCTCGTGAAGGTGCAGTTTCTAAGGACAGCACCCCTAGTCTCTGCCTTGCACCTTCACGGTGCATTGGGTTTCACGGCTCTGCAGGAAGGAGCAGAGGAAGTGGAAGGGAGAGGTTGGGGCTGGGAGGACCCAGGCCTCTGCCTGCTGGTTTCCATGAAAAGGATTCTGGGCCAGAGTTTAGGGGGTTGCTGGAACTCGCTGATGTGGATTCTCTTCTCAAATTTGCAGAAATGCTGGCAGGTAGCACTTTCCAGGTCAGGAAGTGATCACTAAAGAAAAAAAAACAACCAACCAGGGAGATTGCTGGAATCAGCAGATTCTAGAGGATTTGTCCTAAGTGCTTTGCAAGCAACCCTAGCACCCCGTCCAGCCCCCATCAAGACCACTCAACATTGCTGATGGAAAAATAACCCAACTGATGTCTCCCAGGGGCCTGCACACCAGAGACGTGGAGGTGACTCTCCGCTCTTGATGGCTGCTGTGTGAGAGTTTTCTGACTGGTTTCCTGGAATTGTATGCTTGGTGTAGACTGCATGAACCCTCGATCCACCAGCCAGCCCCCATGAGAGGCCTGCATCCTGGGGCTCACCCTAGCCCAGCCCTCTACCCCGACTCAGGCTTGGGACCCTTTGTCCCAGGATTGATGAATCCTCCAGCAAGGGAAAAGGTCTGCAGTCAAACCGTGCACTGCTCACCCAGCCCCACAGAGGTCTCTACCCCCTGAGAGCCTTGACTGTCATTCATTCATGTCAATCATCCATTCAGCAGGGATTTATTGAGGACGAAGCACTTTGCTACAGTCTGGGGATACATCGGTGGACAGAGTAGCAACCTCTGTCCTCGTGGAGCTTATATTCTAATCAGAACGGGGATTTTTAACCTCAGCACTATTGACATTTTAGACTGGATAATTTTTTGTTGGAGTGTAAGGGCAGTCCTGTGCCTTGTAGGATGTTTAGCAGCATCTCCACCCTTTACCCAGTACCCGCTCCCCCTCTCCAACAGTGACCACCAAAAATGTCTCCAGACATTGCCAAATGTGCCCGGGAAGACAAAATTGCCCCCAACTGGGAACCACTGGATTGGAGAAACACACACACACTCACGCGTGCACGCGCACACACACACACCCCTGACAACACATCTAACACAAGGCTCACCATACAGAGGGTCTTAGACAAATGCTGGGTCCCAGGGTTTGCCATCAAGACCCTTACTAACCAGAGCTAACACTATTTTGTTGCCAGGCACTGTGCATAGATTACCTGATTTATTCCCTACAACGTGACAACCCCAAGGTTAGCCATCCTCACCCCATATGGCAGATGAGGAAACTGAGGCTTAAAAGAAGTTAAGCAACTCACCACAGCTGGTAAGTAGAGTAGCTGAGATTTGAACCCAGGCAGTCTGACTCCGGACCTGGCCCTGTTAATCATGCACGCTCTATAAAGAGCAGCGTGTTTGTCTAAACCGCACCCTCAGGATGTCAAGAAGTTGTGATGAGATTGTGACAGGAAAGCGCAGGGCAAATTAGCGAGAGAGATGAGCAATTTAAAGGTGAGCGTTTCCAGTTCGGGTGCTGGGCTGGCAATGACAGAAGCCATAGAAGAAACCTGGGACCAATTTTTGTTTCTCCTCCTGGTCTAATTTAAAACACGTTATTTCAGGGCCAGTAAAAATCTATGGTGGATGAAAGTGCAAAATCACATTACTTCTTTAGGATAAAACTATAGAGACTTCCAAGAAAGCATACGTTTACTGCAATCCTTAGAGAAACTCTGATTAATAATAACGACAACAATAATAGTAACAACTAGTATTCGTGAGCCCCTTCACGTGCAACGATTGCTGTTCCACGCCCTTTGCTTGTGTTAACTCATTTAATCCTTACAAAACCCGTTAAATATGTGCAGTTTTAAAATATCAATTATACCCTAAAATCTATTTTGAAAAAAAAGAAAGAAAATGAGGATTAAGAAATTGGGCAGTGTGCACAGATGCACATTTCTCATTACTGAGTGATCTTAGTTATTTAACTATAAAATAAATATTATTTTTCTTTTTTAAAAAGCCCTATGAGGTTGATTAAGGCAATCAGGGGCTGGGAGAGGGAAGTGACTTTGCTATCATTTCCTGCAGTGAGACCCACAGAGAGGGTGCAAGCTCAGGCCCATGCTGGGTATCTCTTAGCCTCTGAGGTCAGCGGATGGAGCTCCCAAGGAGCGGGTGGCTGTGGATGGAGGGCACAGTGAGCTGCCCAGAACTGAGGCAAAGGCAATAGCAGCAGCAGGCAGTGGAGGGAGGGTGAAGCTTTCTGGACAGAGTGTGAGGTGGGCACCCCAGGATAGCAGAGAGGATCTGGTCCTTGATTCTATCCTGAATCCAGGTGACTTTCCTTCGGGGCAGCTAGAAAAAGCCTGGAGACGAGACACAGGCAGGGATACGGGTAGTGTGCAAAGTTGGAGCTAGAAAGTTGGTGGAGTGTAGGGAGACGACAAGAGAGAAGCCAGGGCTCTGCTCTGCCCCCTTCCCCAGGCACAGACAACGTACTGATGTTTCACAAATTATGGTCCATGGACCACCCACACCAGCACCACCTGAGGAGTTCGCTGGAAAACATATATTTCCCATGTGAATTTAAATGACAAAAGACTTATTTATTAAAATAAGAAATCTTACAGAGTCATGGGCTTGTATATTTGTCCCATTATGTAAGTGGGAGAAGAAAGTCTAGCGGTCCTGTCCTGATCTGACAGAGCATCTTACAAGCGTTTATGCTCTTTACGAATACAGAGATGTCCATTACAGCATTATCATCAGGGAAATGGTTGGTCCAAATTGCAGGTTTCTCTTTAAAGATTATTTTCACAGGACATGGCAAAAAAATCTCCGAAGTCTCAGGAGTTTTACAAAATCCTTTTGTTCAAATTATATTTCTGCTCAAATTATATTTCTGCAGAAAGATTTCTATCAACAGGAAACAGAATACATGGGCAATAGGGTCACAAATATTGACGTGCTCTGGTTATCTATTGTGATGTAACGAATAGCCCCAGATCTCAGTGGCTTAAAACAATACTTTGCAATTACCTCGCATGTCTCTGTGTTGATTGGACTCAGGTCTCACTTGGACTCTCTCAGACAGTTGCACTCAGATAATGGCTTGGGCTGCTGTCATCTGAAGGCTCGACTGAGCTGGACATCCCACATGGCTCACTCACAAAGCAGCCTATATGGGCTGTCGGCTGGGAGCTCGGCTGGGCTGTTGACTGGAGCTTCTATACAAGGCTTCTCCATGTACGTGGCTTTCCCAGAATTTGGAAGCTGGGCTCCTAGAGGGAGTATCCCCAGTGAGCATTCCAAGAGGCCCAGGCAGAAGCTGGGAGGTTTCCTATGATTTAGTCTTGGAAGTCTCAGAACATCACTACCGTGCATTCTGTTGTCCAGCAAATCACCAAGGCCAGCCCACATCAAAGGTGAGGGAAATAGACTCCACCTCTCGATGTGGGGCAGCTAGCAATGGTGGGGAGGGAAGGAATTGATGGTCATCTTTGGAGATTATCAGTCACATCCACCAGTCTCCACAATGCATGGAACCAAGATTGGTATCTTCATAAATGATCTCAGTTTTACATTGTATCAAATGAGATTATTTGCAGAAAAAAGACCTCACTCTTGCTATAATTATAGAAAAGAGGGGGTGTCACCTTCATTCATTTCTGAGATACTTTTGTTAATTATGAACACTTCAAACTTTGAAGGTAACACCTAGAATGTAATTAGTGTTACAAGCGATCAATAAACAATTCTCAATTCTCTGACAGAACCAGAGCAAAAGATGGTAAGGAATTTTCCTTATGAGCAGCAAAGTAAGGGAGAGATCTCATTCATCTTTAACACTGGGTGCACCAGTGACCCCAAAGCAGCCTCCTTAGTAGAGATGGGGCCCAGAAATTGTCACTTTGTCATTTTTATTCACGGTTTTTATTCATAGCATTAATTCTCCTAATTAGAATCCCTTCCAGGCCTGTTGATTAATATAAAGTGTCAAGGTGATATTGATGACAATAAACGTCTTGTTATTTATTTAGCACTTAGCTACCTTCAAAGTACTTTTCACTGATTATTCAATTTTGTTTCACAATAATTCCCCAAACCTCCTTTGGTGTCTTTGCTCTGTGATATCAGATTGACCCTGGCTTTGTCTACAGAGGTCCTCGAATTCACCAACTTGACTTTGCCTCTGAGATTTCTTCTCCAACATGGCATTAAGTCTCCTCCGAAACACCTCCCCACTTCCTCCTGCTCTACCTCCACCTGGAAGCTCATGGTGATTTGAATGAGGGGAAAGGATATTATTCTTCATGAGGACCCCTGAGGCCCTTCACTAAACAGCCAAAAAATAAATTTGTGAAAGGTCTGGGGGGCAGCAGAGAGCCTGGGGGGAACCCTGGATGTGAAGTCAGAAGTTCGGCCCAGCTCAGCTACAACGTCCTGTGACCCGGACAAGGCCCTTCTCCTCTCTGGACCTTGGTGTCCCCAACTGTGAAATGAGGGTATCAACCATCATCAGTGGCTTCATGGGTGCTTAGGAGCAGCTCTGAAGCTCCTCGGAGGTGCTGCTGTGTAATGTAGGGCCCCACATGATTCTTCTCCCCTCTCCCCCTTCTACCAGAGCAGCTTGTCTTTGGTTCACAAGTTGAATTTCCACATAAAACTGTGTGTGGGGAAATGTTTTTCAATAACAACAATAAACAATGCTTCTCCTGGACCATATGACCTCCAGTTTTCCTTTCAGCCCTAGCATTTCAATAGAAAGGTAATAATTTCTAACAGTCCAGTGCTAACCATGGGGTCAAGCACTTCCCATCCGTTATATTACTTAATTCTCTCCGTTTACAGATGTCAAAAACTGAGCCTCATTAAGATAAAGTGCTTTGCCAGGGGCCACCCAGCTGGTTCCCAAATGGGGTCTGGATTCCCTCTGGGGTAGCTGGTGCCACCCTCTGGCTTGACCACTCATGGTACTACTTACCAGCCTGACCACTGGCCCAGACTGCCGCAGACCAGGTGTCCAGGGGTTCCAGGCCCTCCCAAGGGTGGGAATAGGGCCGGGGGTGGAGGGCGTGCAGTGGTGATGGGAACTTGCATAGGGCTGTGCATGAGGGCGCAGCAAAGCCTCAGGGCTTGGGTCAAGGCCCACAGGTAGGGCTGTGGGGCAGATCAGGGTCCTCTTTGCCCACTCTCCATATTTACTGAGGTGCTATTATGTGCCAAGTACTGTTACAGGGCTGGGATACATCAGCAGATAACAGACCCATATCCCTAACTTCCTAAGGCCTATATTCCAAAGTGGAGACTCAGGCCATCAAGACAGATAAGAAAGGTAAGGAAAATTATGTGGACTATTAACTAATGTTAAAAGTAAGGCAGGAAAGGGGAGTAGCGAGTGATGGGGCAAAGGGCAGAGGGCTGCTCATTTTAGAACAGAGAGGCCTCAGAGAGAAAGGGTGATGCAGGGAGTGAAGCCCTGGAAGGGAGAGTCCATTCCCCCTGTGTCCTCCAGGTGGCAGCATCCTCCCATCCGTGGACAGCACTGGTGGGTCCTCTTCACAGCCCCAGCTTACTATCCCGGGGAAGCTTGTTTAAGTCTGACACTTTGGGAACCAGGGCTGCTGGGCCCATCTAAAAATGCTGGTTAAAATGCGGAATCCTAGAAAACAATACACAAAGAACTCCTGGGGTGTGAGTTTTCTTCTGTGCTTTGATCTGGGTGCTGGATAGAACGGGTGTGTTCATTTTGTAAAATGAACTAAGTTATACTTATGATCTGTGCTCTTATGGCCCATGGGTCATACTTCAATAAAAAGTTAAAAATGACACACATAACTTAAGGATTCTATTTTAATGTAAATCATAGTTTTTTGTTATTTATCCTATCTCTTGTTAATTAGAGCTCCGTGCCATCTTTCTTAAAGTTTCTGAAATGTATTAGTACAGATAAAATGCTCAGAGCCCTGCATGACATGTAGGAAGCACTTCATAAACGTTAACACCGTTTCCTTTTGTACACACCATGATGGGTCACCTGTGATGTCCAGTCTCATTTTCTTTACAGTGGAGGAAGAGCTTAGATACACTTGCCTAACAATTTGACGGCAGAACCCTAGAATTTTACAATTCCCCCCAACCCTTTGCAGATAACTTGCTGGTACTTATTATAATAGAAGTTCTGAAGGCAACTTACCTTTATAGGTCTTTCCAAAGTATTTCTCTTCACGCTTCTATCTCATTAGTTGACATATAAAGTAATTAAAGTATATAATTCAATAAAGAGATCAACTGGCATAAAAAGATTTGGAGATGAACACAACGGGACTGGAGGGCTTGGACTAATCTGGAAAGTTGGTTCCGTGGAGGTTGGATCAGAGAGCTATTACTTACCATTTTAAGTATGAGGGTCCCCAGGATTGATTCCTACACGATTATTAATGGGTTGTGCACCCATCAGGCATTGCTGAAGGTGCTTGGCAAGGTTGCCTTTGGGAGCCAGGAATAACGATCAAAGTCATTCATTACACCCCTTCTGTGCACCAGGCCCTGTGCTAGGTGTCTTCCACACCTTCCCAGTAATTCTGTGAGGGCTAAACTGTCATCTACCACTTGAAGTTCTTGATGTGGAACAAACACTCCGAAAGTCAGTGGCTTAAAATGACTCATAATCTTCATTTAGCTCCTAATTCTGTGGATTGGCACGTTGGCTGGGCTCAGCTGAGTGGTTCTTCTAGTGTTGGCTGGGCTCAGTCCTGTGTCTGTGGCAAGTTGCCAGGCAGCTGCACAGCTCTGCTTCTGTGTGGGCTGGGGTCATGCAGACAACTGGGCCACTTGATCGCTCATCCTCCAAAAGGCCAGCCTGGGCTTCTTCACATGCTGGCTGGACAGGGTTCCATGACAGAGAGTGGAAGCATCTAAGGTCTCCTTAGGTCTAGGCTTAGAATTGGCACAATGTCATTTCCACCAGTCTATCAGCCAAATTAAGTCACAAGGCCAGCCCAGATGAAAGCGTGAAGCAAAAGACCCTCACTTTTTTGGAAAGTCATAATATTGCAAAGAATTATGGGCATAGGAAGGGGAATAATTGCAGCCACTTCTGCAAATATACCACACAAATTTTATAAATGAAAAAACTAAAGCTCAGGCAGGTTAAGCTGACTAATCTATCCAGGGTCTCCCAGCTCATAAGCAAACTAGAATAAAACATACCTGTGGGACTTCAATAACTACTCTTTCCACTAAGCTAAGCTGTTTTATTGAGAAATTAAAGGGTCTGGAGCAAATGGGATCATTTTAATATTCATTGAGCATCCTCTATTATTTACACAGCTTTAGATTATCCTCACAACATCTTCGTGAAGTGAAGATGATTGTCCCCATTTTACAGATAAGGAAATCAAGGCTAAGAAAACTTAAGCTTATCTGCCAATGGATCATATAGTCTAGTGAACACAAAGACAAGGGAATTGAATCTATTTCTTCTGATTTCAAGTCCACTATTCATTCAGTCATGCCAAAGATTTCTCTGGGGCTCTAGGGTCCATGAACTTCTAGAAGGTGTCACATGGTCCTTGAACAATTTAGAGTTACATACAAAATTTCATATATATTGCATACAAACACTTTTCTGAAGAAGGAGATAGCTTTTGTTCAACTCTTCCTCCCAACCAGGCAGGAAAAATCCTCCAGACAAAGCCCCGTCATCTTCATATGTTCCAGAAATCTAGAGAGAAAGGGAGCCTTTAGGACAGCTCCGTGAGATATTGGATGTAGTTGAGGAACTCCACCCCTGAGAATAGGAATATGTTGCTTCATCGTGTGCTGATATGGAATCGGGGGGTTGAAAGAACACTGGGTTGTTGAAGGTGACCTGCCAGGGCACGTGGCATCACCAGTGCTCAATAAGAGAGGCTGTGATTTGCTCAACTCCAGAATATTTTTCTACCTTTCGCCGACTTGGATTTCTGTATCAGGGGCCCACAGATCCAACCCCTTCCTCCTTTCTGCCTTACGATGTGGCCCCAGAATTGCTCGAAGGTGGCCGCAGCTGTCCTGGGAGTGGGTCTCACTCCTGGACCTCGATGGAGCCCCTCACCTCCTTGCCCCTCTGCCAGTGTCTAGCCCTCCGGGGGCTGCATCACTCAGCTGGGGGCCCAGGATACCCACCCCCTTATCCCAGGCAGCTTCCTACTGCACATCTTGCCTTTAGCGGGGCCCAGGGCTTGGGGAACCCCCAGTTAGCAGTGGTCCAGCTTGGAGAACCACAAGGTCACCAAATGAGCGAGCTAACAATGCAGAGCTGAAAAGTGGGCTCCGGCAGAGAGGGAAAGTGACTGGCCCCCCATACCTCCCTCTGCTCATGCCACAGACAGTGCCAGCCCGTCATACGGCTCTATGTGTCGTGGAGGAAGCTTGGGAGCCCTCTCCTGGATGCCCGCTGTGGCCTCCTCTCCAGTGCACCAGCATCCACATGGTCCCTCTTCCAACTGTGCTCAATACTGCAGCCAGAAGAGTCTTTTCAAAACACGAATCTGATCGCATCATGCTCCCCTGCCTGAAAACACTGAATGCCCCTCCCTCACGGCCCACAAGCCCTGTAGCCCGGCCCACACCTCTCCCTCCAGGCTCATCTCAGCGGAGCTTCTGCCAGTTGTGTGCTGGAGCCGCTCCTATTGGTGAATACTCAGGAACCTTTTGGCAGCTGGAAATTGACCATGGTGGAAGTATTTACACCAGAGTAATCAACAAATGCTGAAAATCAATCCCTGCCCCCAAGCTGGTTGGCCAGCACACTGCTGCCCCCTGCCTGCTGTGCAGTTCCATCACAGGGTCCCTGCATGTACTGTTTCTCTGCCTAGAACACTCTTCCTTCTTAGCTGCATTAACTTAACTCTTTTAGACCGAAGTCCAAGTGCTACTTCCTCTGGGAAGCCTTCATTGGTGTCTCAAAGTCAAATCTCAACCTTGAACCTCTCCTTCTTAGCTTGTATCACAGTTGTCATTTCACATGTATTTGTGTGATGAATGATTATTGTCTGTCTTTCCCGTGGGAATGTAAACTCCATGGCAAGAGAGACCATGCTTGGTTTTGTCCCCTAGCTTTGTTCTATCACTGAGCATGGTGCCTGGTACATGGTAGAAACTCAAAAATGTTGTTGAGTGAGTGAATGAGTTAGAGAAATATGCACTGGACAGGAAGTCCTAAGCTCTGGCTTCTGTGGCAAAGACAACTTTTGCTTTTTTCTCCTCTGTATTTCCCAGTCTCCTCTGTTATGTTATGGGATGTCATGTTATCAAATTCTGACTCATCAATGGGGTGAAAGCCATGTACTGTTTCCAGCTATGGCCTCTGAAATGTCACAAGTGGTCTTCAATTCCCTCTCTTTTCTCCGTCTGCCTGGCTGGAAGCAAAGGAGTCACAAGACAGAAAAAGCCCAAATTCCTGAGTCACTGATTAGAGATGAACTGCTCACACAGGTCCCCTGACCCTCCTTAAACTGTGATAGGAGCAAGATATACTTTTATTGAATTAATCCCTGAGGTTTGGAGTTATTTTTTATTGTGGCACAACCTAATCTACCCTAACGTAAAACACCTTCCCAGCTCTGCCATTAACTCCTTCTACCCTGCGGCCAGCCACAATCTCTCTGGGCCCCAGGTTTCCTCTTGGTAAAATGAAAGGATTCCACACAGTGATCTCTGAAATCCTTCTGACGTTAAAATTCAGTTGTTCAGTTTGTATATTTCCTCCCTCCTGCCTAACGCTATAGGCAGACACCATAAATGTTTGCTAAATAAGAGTACCTCTTACATTTGAAATCCTTCCCCACAGATAAAAGCATTTTAATATCTTAGAAATTCAAAGCAGTTGCTCAGAATATTTAAACAACAACATCCAGCATCCAGCAAGTAAACTATCCATCAAAACCACACGGTGCTGCCCTCATCAAGGGGCTGGGGAACTGTCAGAGATCTACTCCTCAGCCTTCCAGAAGCCCCCCCAGGCACCCTGCTCTGTCTTCCCTTGGCAGTCTGGTGGCCCCAGCGTTCCAGTTATTTGCAAGCCTCATCCTCAGACTCTGTGTTTAGCCAACTCTCTCAACGGCCTTTCTCAGTAGAGACGATCTCATTTTTCAAAGGATCCCACTAATGCCTTTTCTTAGAGAGTTGTCTCTAAGGGCTGCTGCCTGGATATCAGTAACCAAGAAGCAAAAGTCACATCTTTGATGAGATGTAGCCAAGGTGACCCAGAGTCCTAATGACTTAACTGTGTTTCAGATCTCCTGAGGTCTAGCCTAGCTCTGCCATGGGTTCACTGTGTGCGAAAGAGGCCAAAGCCCAGCTGCTCTACTTGGGCTGGGGTCCCTCCTCCTGTTAAAAACGAAGGTCATTGCAGCTGCTAACATCTCAGTAACCATAGTAACACAGGACCACATGACAGATGTCTGATCTCCATCAGAAAATGTCTGGTATTAAGTGTTCTTCATCCTTTCCCTCACAGCCCCCCCCCCCCCACATCTTGTTAGGTGGCATTGAAGTTCTCCCAGGGGACCAGCTCAGGCATGGGAAATCCAGACTGAGAGCATTAATTAAACCTCTTATTTCCCCAGAACATTTTGCATTGCCAGGCCCGGGAGCCAAGAAAACCTCCCAGGGAAGCTCTTATGAGAGAGAACGCTAACGCTACCGCCAGGGAAAGAGGCACTTCAGCTCCACAGCTGGCAGCAAGCGAAGCTCAGTAGGAAACTATGCCTGGCATACAGCAAGCACAAAATGAATACTTGCGAAAGAGTCAGTTTAATCCAATGGAGCTCATTTAGCAAATGGGATTCCTCCTGAGCCACTGGAAGTCCTGCATGAGATCATGTGAACCATTCACCCTTTTCAACAGTTCCTGAGTGCCTGCTGCATGCACCCATGGGTGATAGTACGGAGGCTCTAAAGGTATTCATTTGCTGAATGAATCCCATGTCCCCGGGACTGTCTGGGGCTCGAGGACAGGTTGGGAAGTATGTAGAGGGCAGGGATCACATCACAAAGGGGCTCTGGATTCAACTGGAGTCTCTCGGGTTTATTGCTGCAGAAACTTTGAAAACTTTTATGCATGTGAGTGACAGGATCAGTTCTGCATTTCAGAAGCATCCTTTTTTTTTTTTTAAATAAATTTATTTATTTATTTTTGGCTGTGTTGGGTCTTCATTTCTGTGCGAGGTGCGGCGAGCGGGGGCCACTCCTCATCGCGGTACGCGGGCCTCTCACTATGGCGGCCTCTCTTGTTGTGGAGTACAGGCTCCAGATGCACAGGCTCAGTCGTCGTGGCTCACGGGCCCAGCTGCTCCGCGGCATGCGGGATCCCCCCAGACCAGGGCTCGAACCCGTGTCCCCTGCACCGGCAGGCAGACCCCCAACCACTGTGCCACCAGGGAAGCCCCAGAAACATCCTTTTTGATGCCCTGTAGGGAAAGGATTAGAGGGAGACTATTGTTTTGACCAAAGAAACAATGTTCTAGGGCTGCTGAACCCAGACCTTAAGGGAACTGGCAGCTTCTGCTTCCTTCCTCTTAGAACCTGGCTGCCATGCTGTGAGAAGCTCCAGCCACGTGGAGGAGAACCCAAGTGCTCAATACACAGCCCAGTTGTGCTCTGGGCAGCAGCCAGCACCTACTGCTTGCCATAAGGTACGCCATCTTGGATGTCCCAGAAGATATCAAGTTGAGTAGGAAAACCGCCCAGCTGAGCCCAGTCAACATGAGAAGTCACAAAAGAATCGTTCTTGGGTTTATTTACCACGTCATGGGTTTATTCTGCAGAAGTAGATAAACGCTGGGAGGTACCAGATGGTGGTCATGTCTTGGGCTCAGCAGAAAAGGTTTGGTTGGAATGATCATAGATTTGGGAGTCATCAGCTTCCCGGGAAGTTGAGAGCCCTGTTTCAAATGAAATCACCTCCACTCCTCCTCACGCATGTCCAGCATGCTTAGAGCACAGCCGACTCACAGCAAATGCTTGCTGAATTAAATGAAACCCTGCATAATGAAAAACACTGGAAATCCCTGTTTTGTGATTTAAGACAGTCCTCCTCATGCCTGGAATTCTACTTTCCCCTCACTTTAAGCACACTTATTTCCCCCCTCTCTGAATCAACGTGTGTACTCCGAGCTGCCGCATGCGATACTCTTATGATTCTAAGAGAAGTCCTTTCCTTGAGGGTGGCATGTGGACTTGGAATCTGCACACCTGAGTCTGGGTTCAGGATGACTGGATTTTTCTATCTGCCCCACATCCCCTCTGAGCCTCCGGCTTCCTCACCTGTAAATGGAGATGAGAATATCTGCAAATCTGATTAGGTAACAATGGTCGAGTACCGGGTCACGGCTAAAGGAAGCGCAGACGCGAAAAGAATCATTGCAATCATCTCCACCAGGACGCGGTACAGCGCCTCTCCCTGGTGGTAAACACAGGGCAAGTTCGGGAGATAGGAAATCTCCAGCTTTGTGTGTTTGAAAAAGCTCCTGTTGATTTTCCAGCCTCCTCGGCCAGAGAGGGTGAACAAAGGGTTAGCAGTCTGGTAAAACGACCCCCTACCCGGACGGAGTCTCACGCCTGGGTTTGAGCCCCGGTTTCCCTGCTAACCTAACGCACAGTGTGACCTTGGCCAGCTCCTGCCCTTCTGGGACCCAAGCGTCCTTCTACGTAAAGCGTGAAGGATGGCCCGAGAAGACCCTCTCGTTCCTTCCACCTGAACGGCCCCGGCTCCGGTTAGGGTCGGGGGTCCGGTCACATGCTGGAGGGGAGGGATGCTGCTTGACGCGGAGCTGAGTGCGGGCGCACCCCCTCGCTCCGGGTCCAGCCTCCTGCTCTGACGTCCTCGAGCCGCCCTCCCTCCCCGCCCCTCCGGCGGCTGGAGAGCGGCTGGCGCGCCCGGATCCCAGGCCCGGGAGGTGCGCGGCGGCGGGACCGAGCCCCGCGCGGGGAGCGGGCACCATGGTGCTGTCGGTGCCCGTGATCGCTCTGGGTGCCACGCTGGGCACGGCCACCAGCATCCTCGCGCTGTGTGGGGTCACCTGCCTGTGCCGGCACATGCACCCCAAGAAGGGGGTGCTGCAGCGGGACCTGGACCCCGATCCGGAGAAGGCGAAGCCTGGCGTGCTCCGGTCCCAGCAGGTGAGAGGGGGCGGCGCCTTGGTCTCCCCGGGCCGGGTGGGGTCTCCCCGGCAGCGGCGGGGGAGTGGGTGGCAGGGAACGGTCGGTGTTCTTCTTTGCGCGATAGAGCATGGCGGGGTGTGGGGACGGCGGACGTGCTCGGGGACCCTGGGTGTGTGGTGGGGGCGGCGGTCCTGAAGGCCTGGGAGTGGAGGAGGGGTCGGGGAGGATAATGAAGGGTATGGGGGGCTCGGGGGGACAGGAGAGGAACCGGGACAGCGAGCGCTAAAGGGGCGGGCATGGGAGGGAATGGGGAAGCGGGCTTGGATGGGAATGGGGCTGGGAGGGGAGCTGGGGGCTGGGAGGGGAGCTGGGGGCTGGGAGGCGAGCGTGGGGATCTGGGAGGAGTGATAAGACCGGGAAGCTGTGAGGGGGCCCGGGGAGCGGGCGGTGAGGGTTAGGGGAGACTGAGAAGGGAATGTGCAGAATGAGAAGCTCGAATTGGGGGGAAGAAGAAGGGGGTCTGTGAGAGAGAGGACAGGGGGCCAGTTGCGGGCTGGTACAGGGAGAGCATTGACAGAGTCGAGAAGGGGGGAATCCACCACAATCCAGAGAGGAGGCGGCCGCTGTCGCTGCAGTGGGAGCGGGGGAGGGGAAGTTGTGCTGGGTGTGCCTGGGGTCTGGAGAGGCAAATGAATATGGAGGGGCCTGGAGGACCCTCACCCTGTCCTGGCAGCTCTCAGCTCCAGCCAGGCTGAGCGAGTAGCTGAGACGTCCCCGAAGGTGTGTCTGGAGATGCCCCTGGAGAGAGGAGGGCTTTTATCCCATGCATCAGCTTGTCCCCAGAGCCTCTCTGGGCAGGAAATAGGTGGTGTCCCCATTGTATAGAGCAGCAGAAGGGGTCTGGGAAAGGTTTGGAAGGACAGCGCTGCATGGGCTGCGATCTCCAGGACACATTCCCAAGGTGGTGAGTGCAGAATGGCCTCTGGAGACCCGGGAGGAAGTATGGCTGGAAGGACTGGAGGAAGGCAGGCCCTAGGGCAGGGGGTGACTTAATGGCTTCCCAAGGCCCTCTAGATTCCTTCCAGAGCTTAGAGTTCCAGGGGAGGCACTATAAAGCTGTGATTCCACCTTCCTTTTGCCAATTAATTATTCAAAAGCTCAGACCCAGTTGCTCGGGGCCTGTGTCAGTCATTGAGTGTAGAAAGAAATGGCTGCTGTCCTTGACACACTCACAATCCGAGAAAAGTGACATTGACACCGGCAAGAACAGGAGACAACTGGGCAGTGGGATGTGGGACCCAGAACCATCTGAAATGGGAGTAGTGGGCTACCCACTCCAGGTGGGCACAGGGCGGAGGAGGGGGTGTTGGATGAGCCCTTCTCCAGACGTTGGGTCCTCAACCTCGTCTCCCATCGGGCACGCTTCAGGGACAGCCGTTTGTCTGCCTTTCACAGTGGTGGCTCTTCAGGCACTGTCTCCTCCCCTTCCCAGAGAGAACCGCTGCGGACAGTGTTGGCGTAAGTGACCTCCGGGGTCCCTTCCAACTCTTTGTCTTACTGAGGACCAGCAGCCCACGCAATGGCCAATGATCTGTTAAAGACAAACCAGATCATGTGTCTCCCTGGCTTAAAATCCTCCACAAGTTCTCACTGAGCTTGGAACGAACACAGCAAACTGGAGCCTGGCACGTACTCTGGGCATGTACACTTAATGCATTTAGCAACTCAATGAAGGACATATATGATGAGCCCGACTTAAAGCTGAAAAAGCTAAAGAGAGGGCGATTGACTTGCCCAAGGCCACACAGCTCGAGAAGTTTCAGAGCCGGATTCTAGTCAAGCTGGTCTGGTTCTGGAGTCTGTGCTGTTAGCCACTGCACTTCTTCACCTACTTGATGTGGCAGGTGTTTACCTCCCCAGCCAAGCTCAGGCCAGGTGCCCGCTTCATGGGCCGTCTCAGCTTCCCTGGATTTTTGGATCCTTCTTGAAGACATCAACCCTTCCCATTTTCCTCTGGCTTTTCACCCAGATGGCTCCTTCTCATCCTTTTGGTCTCTTTCTGTTAGGATTTTACCTCCTCAGGGAGGATTTTGTCTACGGCCCACATGTAACAAAGCCCTCCCGCCCCCATTACGTTCTCCATACCATTCCTTCCCAATTCTTTTGTAGCACTTGGGACAGTTGGATGTGATTTTTCGTATCTGTTCACTTGTACAATATTTATTCCCAGCACCTACTCAGTGTCTGGAACCTAGTAGGTGCCCAATAAGCAATTGTTGACAAATAAAGGCATCCCAGTGCCCAGCCGTTGAGTTATTTCTTAAAATGTGGATGCATTTTGCAACCCCCGTGCAGCCCAGGGCTAGCTCGTAGGGACACAATAAACATTTGTTGATATGTGAGACCCATCCATTCACATCCCTCACTTGGTTCCCTCAGTGACAAGGATTTGGGCCCCTGGGGCTGAACGTGTAGGTGTGAATGTGTTGAAATTGAGATCTCACAATGTCGTTTTGGCTACCATTGTGCTCAGACTGATTCAGCTGCTGACCCAGATAAAGCACACAGAGAAAAGACACTATGTTGACATTTCAAAAAAAGTAAAGGAGGTGGGTATTAGGGGTGGCAGATGGCAGCAGGGCGATGGGCGTGGCACGTGTTGCCAGAGAGGAGGAGAGTCAGGTAAGGAAGGCTCTCTGAAGATGTTCCTTAAACAGAGAGGGCATGGGGGCTGGGGAAGAGGGTTCTAGATTCCTGTAGCCACTGGGATTTTTCTGGGATATAGAGTGACCGCCCGTGTCTCTATAAGTCGCTGATTGTGGTTGCTGGAAAAATTCCTTGGATTTGTTGGCCATGCCTGGGGATCCAATTTCTGGTCATGAATTGTAGTGATTTTGAAAAGAACTTTGAAGCTTTCCCTGAGGGTTCTTAACCTGAGGTCCACAGACCCCAACAAGGAGCCTGTAGCTAAACTGTAAGGGGTTCTTGGTCTTGGAAAGGAAAAAATTGTATCTTTCTTTTCATTAACTTCTACATGAAACTTAGCATTTTCTGGAAGTAGGAGTATAAACAACACGCCACAGGAATATTAGCCGTATGTGTGACTAGGTCCTCAGGGGAAACCACAGGCAGTTTCAGAGCACATCACAGCTGTTACAGATTCTTTACGATACCGTTTATGCTCATCTCTAATTCTAAATTATGTACTTATTAAATCCCCCGCTAGATCCTATTATTTAATGAAAGAATAAAGAGGCACACAGATAACCATTTCCCCGATTGATTTTATTAGATGTACTGTCGTAGTCCTATGTCTTTTATTGGCTGCTTTTCAGACATTCTTCTCCAGACAGCTGAAGGGATCCATCCAGCATCTCCACCATGTGGGAGGTGGCAGAGGGTGCAAACCCTCAGTCGCCGCTGTTCATGCCTCCGGCTAGCTTCAATTCATGATTTTTCTTGGCTTTTCTGAAATATACACTGTGAACCCTTTATCCTGCCTTCTTACACAATCCCTCAGCCTCACCTGCGTGCAGCCTTTCCAGGGAGGAGAGGGATTCAGTTTCACTACACTGTCCTTGTGATCTGGCAGCATCACCTGGGACCTCCCTCCCTGTGGTCAGCCCATCTTTCAAAGCTCGGTTATTATGCGGTGATTACTGGATGCTTGAGCCAGGAGACATAGCAGAGAGGCAGACACGCTGTGTGTGTGTGTGTGTGTGTGTGTGTGTGATCATCTTCGCTTCACCGCTGCTGTCGCATCTCTTAGCAAGAGGCAGCCAGACCCATTGGTTCCTTCCCCCAGAATTTCCTTTTCATGCTCGTCTGCACAGGCTGTCACTCACAGCATTTCTGGGTCCTTGCAGAGGAAGCCCTCCTTTCGACGAACCTAATAACTACAGAGCAAGTAAGGGGAACTGCCCTTCCCCGCGGCTCAGTGCCCCGACACTTTAGCATGAGTTGCAGTCCTGTTCTCAGAAAGCTTTCGTTTCAGGTCTGATTTTTCTTCCCATCTGGCGCTTACCTTGCTTACATGAATCTTCTCAAATGAGTCTCAGAGTTCCCAGATTAACCCTGCTGCTGTCCCCTTGAAGTTAGGTGGTCAAAAGCTCCTAGCTCCCAATGCTACTTACTACCAAACTATAAAATCCTACCCTCCTTCCAGCAGAGTTGAGAAGGGAAGTGGCTTTTTGATGGAACACCATGTTAGTTCATTCAGGCTGTTATAAGAAAATACCACAGAGTGGGTAGCTTATAAACAAAAATTTATTTCTCATAGAGCTAGAAGCTGGGAAGTCCAAGATCAAAGTTCTGGCCAATCCAGTGTCTGATGAAGACCTGCTTCCTAGACTTTTGGATGTAACCTCACCTGATGGAAGGGGCAAGGGAGCTCTCTCCTTCCACTTTTATAAGGGCACTAATCGTATTTATGAAGGCTCCACCCTCATGGCCTACTCACTCCCAAAAGCCCCACCTAATCCATGACAAAGGAGGCAAGGATATACAATGGAGAAAAGACAGTCTCTTCAATAAGTGGTGCTGGGAAAACTGGACAGCTACATGTAAAAGAATGAAATTAGAACACTCCCTTACACCATACACGAAAATAAACTCAAAATGGATTAAAACCCCACCTCCTAACATTTTCACAATATTGATTCTTCCAATCCAGGAACATGGTACATCTCTCCATCTGTTTGTGTCATCTTTGATTTAAGGGGGCACAAACATTCAGACTACAGCAAACACTAATAGATTCAAAGTTTTTAAGAAATAATTTAAACATATGCTGTATTTTTATCAAACAACATATGTATAGTGGAGTCTTCCCCCACACCCCCAAGATCAAGGAGTGTATTTCATTTTCCTTGTATCCCTGACTATAGCCAGTGTGATAACAGGCACATGATAGCCCTTCAATGTATATTTTGAGTTAAATCATCATATCGTGACATAACACTGAATAAGAGAGTGAAGATGCAAAAGAATGCACGTGGTTAAGCCTCCATTTCCACAAGATTTGAATTCAAGCCCATTTATGTCTGGGGTTTCCGCTGGGGGCAGGTAATGACTGGGGCAGAGTCGGGGAGCTTCCCAGCTTTTGTTTATAAGCTCTGCCTCTTGATGTGGCACTGGTTACACAGCTGTGTCCACTTTATGAAAGAAAATTTATCCAGCTCTACATTTATGATTTGTGTACTTTTCTGTATGTAGTTATAACTCAGTAAAGTTTTTATTATTTGTCAAGTTGTGATGTAATGTTTGTGAACGCTGATTTAGTATCAAGCTAGTATTTTTTTTTTAACATCTTTATTGGGGTATAATTGCTTTACAATGTTGTGTTAGTTTCTGCTCTATAACAAAGTGAATCAGCTATATGTACACATACATCCCCATATCCCCTCCCTCTTGAGCCTCCCTCCCACCCTCCCTATCCCACCCCTCTAGGTGGTCACAAAGCACCAAGCTGATCTCCCTGTGCTATGTGGCTGCTTCCCACTAGCTATCTATTTTACATTTGGTAGTGTATATATGTCCATGCCACTCTCTCACTTTGTCCCAGCTTACCCTTCCACCTCCCCGTCAAGCCAGTATTTTTAATACCAGGCTGATTTGGGGACTATAATCAAGAGAAGGGGCCCTCCTTTTTGTGGTCCATTATGCATCACCTCCCTGGCCCTGTCTGCCTTCTTCTGCTACTCCTGTGGCCACCTCCTCCTTCGGACTAGGGACTGGAGAACATCAACGTGGCCTGATTAACTCTCCCACCTGTTTTCCTCTTCCTTAGAGCACTGGAGCAACATCCTCTCAGGTCACTTGTCTGAATGCAGACTTGTCAGAGTGAGGATGGATCAGAGCCCCGATCTGCATTTCATCAGCTAATAAGCTCATTCACTAAAGGTTAATGAACACATGCTAGGCACTGGGATGCAGCAATAAAAAGACAGGTGCATGCTGTTCCTTGCAAGTGGGGAGGTAGACAGTAAAGCCAGCCGTTGCCGTGAAGTGTGTTACAGTGCTACCATGACAGGCGAGGTATGGGGACCCATGGGCCCAAAGTAGAACTTTCTCCAGTTCTCGTCGGCTACTCTGACAAGGTCTCCCCTCTACATCAGTGATCGCAGGAGGCCAACATGAATTGCTACCCTCACTCCTGGAACTGATTTGACTCTGGACTGCCGGAAGGTCTGACCTCCTTGGATTCTCAGTCCTTCTAAATAATTGATTTCTCAGCTGATCTCCTGGCTGGTAAACTTTCCTGTTCATATAAACAAACAAACAAACAAACAAAAAATAGACCCGTTTCCACAGAATAATAAAGAATAGTGATAGCATAGCTAACATTTATTGAGTTCTTTATGTGTGCCAGACACTGTTCTAAGCTCTTTAACCATATTAATTTTATCCTCACAATAGCCCTATGAAATATGCACAATTATTACTTACGTTTTACACATGGGAAAAGTAAAACACAGAGTGCTTAAGTAACTTACTCAGTGGCAGAGCTAGGAATCAAATTTAGGAATTCTGGTTCCAGAGCCCACACGTCTGACCACTAGGCTGAAGATTAGCAGAAAAAACTAGTCAAAATTTTACTTGAGCCACTGTGTTTCCCCAGATATGAAATAAAAGTGTCTACAATATATGAATCTTTGCAGGTCAAAGATTTGCAGAAACCTTTCCCAAAGCTTTGGATGTCTTTGCTGCCTCTTGTTTCCACCATGCTTCCAGCACTGGGTGCAGCCCTGGGCCCTCCAGAGAAATTTACACAGTAAACATGTTTGGGCTGGTCGCTTAGCAACAGGGAAGACAGTATGAATTTTGCATCAAGAAATTAGCATAGATTACTTCAAGGAGATGAGTGCACACCCATTGGAAACCCTTGGCCCTTTGAAACATACATAATGTGGACTTTTGGTCTGTGTCCATCAATCCCTTCCTGGTGGCAGGTCCCAGACCCGTCACATCTTTTTCCCTCTCTAGTTTCTCCTCTGGTTCAGCATGTAGATAATTCATGTTCATGGCTCTTCTCTTCATGTGATTGACGGTTCACTAGCACCTTTTGTTAATTCCAGCAGAAAGCACTGCTGCACCTTTTTTTTTTTTTTTTTTGCGGTACGCGGGCCTCTCACCATTGTGGCCTCTCCCGTCGTGGAGCACAGGTTCCGGACGCGCAGGCTCAGCGGCCATGGCTCATGGGCCCAGCCGCTCCGCAGCATGTGGGATCTTCCTGGACCGGGGCACGAACCCGTGTCCCCTGCATCGGCAAGCGGACTCTCAACCACTGCGCCACCAGGGAAGCCCCACTGCTGCATCTTTTGACATTTTTAGATTTTCAGATACTAGCCCGGATTATCTGGGGTACAAGAAGAGGAGTAGAGAGCCCATCAGAACACAATGGAAGAAACACCTGGACGAGAAATCAGAGGGGCTTAAGTTGAAGGCAGAAGGAAGGGGAGAGACTGGCAGGATGGAGAAGCAGCAGACCCAGAAGACAAAGAAGAAGAGACAAGTTAAAGAGTGACTGACTGTCCCAGAGTCAGAGGCCAGAGGGAGGAACCAGAATATGTGTGGATGATCCCTGCCCTGTCCACGCTGTTGACCTACAATTTCCCCAAAACCAGTAACAGCTCATCTCCGACTTGTTCCTTGATATTACTGCATTCACTATGTCTGGAGCTTATTTCTGCTGACAAACATTGGGAAACCCCACTTTGAGGAGGAGGAGAAGAGCTTCACAGAAACATGTTTTAAGAACTAAGAGATTCTCGGACTTCCCTGGTGGCACAGTAGTTAAGAATCCGCCTGCCAATGCAGGGGACACGGGTTCAAGCCCTGGTCCGGGAAGATCCCACATGGCACGGAACAACTAAGCCTGTGTGCCACAACTACAGAGGCTGCTCTCTAGAGGCCGTGAGCCACAACTACTGAGCCAGCAAACCACAACTACTAAGGCCTGCGTGCCTAGAGCCCGTGCTCCGAAAGAAGAGAAGCAACAGCTATGACACACAGCAACGAAGAGTAGCCCCAGCTCGCTGCAACTAGAGAAAGCCCGCGCGCAGCAACAAAGACCCAACACAGCCAAAAATAAATAAAATAAAATAATTTTTTTAAAAAAGCTTTAATTAAAAAAAAGAGAACTGAGGGATTCTGAATGTATGTGTCTGAATCAACACACACGTGCATACAAAGGACCCCCTATAGCCAATTTGTTAAGAAATCATGAGTTAGGAGATTTCTAAAGGAAAACAGATGAAAAAGCTAGATCTATTCCTTCCTCCCATCTCTCTCAATTATGTTTATTGAGCGCAGACCCGTGCCAGGTACTGTGCTGGGGCTGGGGATGCAGGAACCGCCCCCTCCTCAATGACACAGTGACCTTTTGCAGCCTTCATGAAACTCACATTGTAATGGGGGAAACCAGAGTTAGCAGAAGAAGAGCACAGATCAATGAAAATGTGTGATGGTAGCAAGTGACCTAAAGAGAAAGTTCTGGTGCTATGAGAGGGTATGGTGGAAGTGATCCAGGCGAACAGGTCAGGGAAGGCTTTCCTGGAGGGAGTGATGGCCAAGCTGAGAGCTGGTGTAGGAGGGGAAGTTAACCAGGGCAATGGGGAGGGGTGTGAGGGGTTTCAGATAGGAAGGAGGCCGTGCAAAGGTCCTGGGACAGGAGGCAGCCTAGCACTTAGGAGGGGCCAGGGAAAAATCAGTGTGCCTGGAGGGCAGAGAGAAAGGATGCCCAGTGTATGATGAGGCTGGGAGGTGGACAGGAGCCTGGGCATGCAGGGTATTGCAGACCATGGACAGGTTCCTCCATTCCTTTATTCATTCATGTATCAAACATTTATTAAGGCCTACGTGGGGGACACTGGCCTGCGTACTGGCAGTGCGAAGGCTACAGTTACTTTCAAAGCTTTTTAAAGTTAAGGTGAAATTCACACAAAGTTAACCATTTTAAAGTATACGAATCAGTAGCATCTAGTACATTCACAATGTTGTACAATCACTACCTCCATCTAGTTCTAAGACATTTTTATTCCCCCTGAAGAAAACTCCATCCCCATTAAGCAGACACTGTTCCTCTCTCTCTCTGCCTTCAGTCTCTGGAAACCACCAGTCTGTGTTCTGTCTTTATGGATTTGCCTCTTCTGGACGTTTCATGTATTTGGAACTTTAAAATCGGTGACTTTTCGAGCCTGGCTTCTTTCACTTAGCGTAGTGTTTTCAAGATTCACCCATGTTGTAGCGTGTGTGAGGAGTTTATTTCTCGTTATGGCTGAATAATAACCCATTATATGTACATGCCTCACTTTGTTTATCCGTTCATTTGTTGATGAACATTTGGGCTGATTCTACCTTTTTGGTTATTGGAATAGGTCTGCTATGTACATTCCTGTACAAGTATTTGTTTGCGTACCTGTTTTCAATGCTTTCAAGTATATACTTCGGAGTGGAATTGCTGGGTCCTATGATAATTCTACGTTTAACGTTTTGAGGAACCTCCAGTTGCTTTCCGCAGCAACCGCACCTTTTACAGTCCCACCAGCAAGGCGTGAGAGTTCCAGTTTCTTCACATCTTTGCCAACACTTATTATTTTGCCATTTTTTGTTGTTATTTTTTGTTCTTTATTATAGCCATCCTAGTGGGTGTGAAGTACTTTCTAGGCTTTTAATTTTTTAAAAAAATCCAAACTCTGATTTTTAAAATCTTCATCAGTATCTTGCACGTTTTCAATGAGCATTTCTGCTCTGTATTGAATGCCAATTACAGAGAATCCACATGGGCACACCCGTAAAATCATGTCATGGCTCCTGAGTCTCACAAGAGGAGTGGAGTGTGCAGCGGTGCTGCCTCCCCTGCTCTCCCAGCAAATTTGCACCTGCTACTCCATCCTTTAAATATGGTGCATGCTATCACTGTCACCTTCCTCATTCTTTACCCCAAGCTTTAGTCCCTCATGGGTCCCGATCTGCTTCACCTAGGTTTCTGGGGGCCCTACAAACCCAGGTCCAACTGGAGTGCTATTTACTACCTTTCAACATCATTTCCTCACGTTGGCATCATCAGGGCAGCGTGATGCCAGGAGGAGGAGCCTTGGTCCCCTACCATATCCATTCACTCCACACACACAAACTTTCCCACCAAGGAGTTCCCTAAGTGCTAATTAAACAAAGGGTGTGTTAATTGATTCATACTATAGAACATTCCTGGGAGAGTTTTACATGGTGTTTAAGAGCATTGCAGCGATACACAGTGATAGTTGGGGAAGCTGACTGAGGTTTTGGGTGGACTTGGAATGCATTGTAATTTTCCCCATTTAAAATAGTGGAACACAAGTGGCTGCTCTCTGAAATTCACAAGCCAGCATGTTTCCATGAGCAGATTAGAGCCAAATAATGAGGGGTGGTTGCATGTTTGAATGTGTGCATATGCATGTGTAAATGTGAATATGCACATATGCATATATGAATGAGAGAAAGGGGAGGCGCAGCCCATGGAAAACCTGTGAAACTGAGTCAGTCCATCTGGCAGAGACCCTAGGGTACCTTGACATATTTCATTGACTCCCTCCACCCTCCACTCATTAAATCCAAGACATACTTTTCCTTCGTAGAAAAACCGAGCAGGCTTTGCAGAGAGCAAGAGAAGTGAGGAGAAATGTTGAATGACTGCATGAGTCATTGGACGGATGGATAGATGAATGGGGAGGAGATTCATGGGGCCGCCGCCTCTGCTTGCAGCCAGAATAAAAATCACAAGCACAGAAATGCAGGGGAAGGTGCTGAGCTCGTGGAAGAATCTCTGTGCTCACCTTCAGTGACACCGCATGGGATCAAGACAAGCCTGGAGGGCGTGGTGGCTTCACTTTGTATTGGTTTCCCTCCCTTCAAGCCTCTGTTCCTGCAGCTGACATTGGAGACAGTTTAAAAAATCTCCCATTGCAAAGACCAAAGAGATAATACCCTGGGGGGAACACGTTTTATTTGGAAAATCATTATAAACCACGTAGTTTTGGACTTGCTGTTAAGAGTGGCCTGATGAGAGGGACGTAAGTTACTGAGGCAGGAGAGTGAAGACTTTGCTTTTCAAACAGAATTAAGAATGATGTTTTGGTGAGTTCCCTGGTGGTCTAGTGGTTAGGATTCAGCAATGTCACCACCATGCGTGGGTTCAATCCCTGGTCGGGGAACTGAGATCCCATGCAGTGCGGCCAAAAAAAGAAAAAAGAATGATGTTTTGGAGAGGAATGCATTTGAAGATGAAGAGAGGGTTGGGGAAGAGCAGTTTGGTTGGGCAACTAGAAGACTTGCTGGAAACAGCTGCAGAATGAAGCTTAGAATAACTTCAGAGAGCTCTAAGCTCATTCCGTGTTTCAGCTCCCGCCTCCCCTCCACCTCTTCTCACAGTGCACTCCCCAAGCATCTTAGAATGTGTGTTTTTTTTTTTAACATCTTTATTGGGGTACAATTGCTTTACAATGGTGTGTTTGTTAGTTTCTGCTCTATAACAAAGTGAATCAGTTATATATATACATATGTTCCCATATGTCCTCCCTCTTGCGTCTCCCTCCCTCCCACTCTCCCAATCCCACCCCTCCAGGCTGTCACAAAGCACCGAGCTAATATCCCTGTGCCATGCGGCTGTTAGAATGTGTTTTTATTTCCAGCACGGTCTGTTCACAAAGAAAGGGCAAGGATACCAGAGAGACGTACATACAGTGAAGGCAGTGATGGTACATCAAGAGACGAAACTCCATGGGAAAATGTCAACGTGGTCTCAGGGCATTTTGACACATTCCCTGCAAATGCATCATCTAATAAGCCCGTCTCTTACCTTGCAAGTGGGACGGATCCTTCAAGTAGCAACAGGACTGTCGCCCTTTGTGTGACAGCCTCATTACAAAACTTGCAGAGACAAAGGACGGAAAGGAATGAGCAGGAGCATAGGTATCTCGTTGGTAACCACTACATGGTAGACTTGTGTTTCTTTTTGGATACCCACCAGTATTAGTTTTAGGTAAGAACAATCTAGTTTTTTGAGACGACTCAAAATAGGAAATTACCTCTTAGAATGAAAATGTTCATTTCAGGATCAAGCCACTGAGATATAACAGGAAGCAAATTAGACTTAGACCCCAAACCTGAATGTGAATTCAACCTCCAGCATTCTCCAGCTAAATGACCTTGACCATTCCAAATCCCACTTTCCTCATCGACAAAACAGAGGTGATAACAATAAGATTCTCTACGGTAATATTAAAGACTAATTGAGATAACGCTTTTGAAAGCACCCAACACTGTCAGCACCAGTCACTACTCAGAGTATATTTTAGGTATCTCTGAATCCTTTTCTTATTTATCCTTTACCGAAGCAATGACTTGTCTGTATGTTCATTACATAGGAAAGAGAGAGTTCATAAAAAGTATTCCAGATGTGAAAAACGAAAGTCCTCTATTAGGATGGGAAGGGTGGGCATGAACATTACAATTCTAGGATATTCATTCATTCAAAAAATATTTCTTGATGACCTATTATGTGCAAGACCCTGAGTTAGCAATAGGGACACCATAGTGACTGGGCAGACAACATCCCTGACCTCCTGCAGCTCATGTTCTACAGGTAGAGATCTTCATTACACCATTGTACAAATGAATATAAATCTAACTGTATTAGGTGTGGTAAGGGAAGCAAGAGTTCTCTCAAGAAGTGATAACTCATTAGTGCTCCAATCTTAACATATTGGGAGACTCCCTTCAGTAAAAACATTTTGAGCTTGTACCCCTTATACATGTATACTTAATTCTTTGTGAAGCATATGTAGGCTTCATATTATGTATACATATTGCTCTACTAATATATTGTGTCCATAATAAAACATGCACAAACATGGACCTTTTAAAACAATAATGCAAAAATAAATTATAAAGTGAGATTCTGTAATTTTCTTCCACACACCAGATGGACTGTATCACACACCCCTGTGGCATGCAGTCAGTGACATTTACTAGGTTAAGGTATTGGGGATGAGCACTTGAAGTCTTCTAGGCATAGGGCACGTGCAAAGGCCCTGTGGAAAGAAGAAATATCACTTAGGAGGGACTGAAAGAAGGTCAAAGTGGGTAGAGCACAGAGGGCACAGGAGGGAGCGACTGCAAGCAAGCGAGGTGGGTCAGGCCAGAGAGCACCACACAGGACCTTCTGGGACACCATTAGTATTTGGATATTTATCCCAAGAGCAATGGAAGCTACTGAAAGGTCTTAAGTGAGATGTGACGTGGTCAGATTTAGGCCGTGAAAACATCCTTTTGGGTGGGGAAAGAGTAGAAATGGGGATACCAAGGAAACCCTGGAAAGAGACCATGATGGCTTGAGCCACTATGATGGCGGCAGTAGTTTGGAGAGGTGTTTGGGTGTGGGCTTCAGGAAGAGAGAGGAGTTAGGGACGACACTAAGTGTTTCACTTAGGATGGTGGTTGCAATCAATGAAACAAGGATGAGGCCATGGATTTTAAGTCATGAGTTCACATTTGTGCAGGGCAAGTGTGAGGAGCCTTCGAGCTATCTCCATGAGGATGTCAATTGTGCTGGTGGTTCCACAGGTCTGGAGCTCACAGTCTGGCTGTGATATATATTGGGGAATAGCAACCACAGCCATGAGTATGGCTGAGACCGCCTGGGAAGAGTGCAGAATGAGAGGGAAGAAGGCCTAAGAACAAGTACCGAGTATGCCAACATTTCATGAGATAAGGAGGGGTGGCCAGAGAGGAAGGAGAAAAACCTGGAGAATGTGATATCAAAATAATAACAATAACAAGAGAAAAACTTTTGAAGAGGAAGGGAATCACTGAGAACTCAAGTAAGGTAAGACTGAAAAAACCCATAGGAATGAGACAGTGAAGGTTACCAGTGACCTTGGAGACCAACAGTGACCTTCAGTGGGCTGACGGGGCCTCTGGGAAAGTGTTGTAGAGTGGCTGGAAAGTGAGGAATGAGAACAGCATTGAGTATAGGCAGTTCTTTTGAGATGCATGACTGTAAAGGGGTGGAGAGGGCTAGGGCTGGGGCTGAGCAGGGGAAAAGAGGTCAAAGGAATATTGAGCACAATTGAAAGCTGATGGGAAAGAGCCAGTTGAAAGAGAGGGTGAACATTCAAGAGAGAGGGAGAGAGAGATTAAAAAAAAAGAAACAGCTAGTGTAAGGCCCCCACATGGGCGGATGGGGCGCAAGGCTCTGATGGAAGGACTGGTCCTGGAGGGAGGGAGAGTGGGAGACACCTCCTGCAGTGTCACAGGACAGGGACGGGCACAGCATCTGTCTGGAGAAGAAGGGCAGGTCGCTGCGTCTGTTAACAGGACGCTAAGGGGCTTCTGTTCTCTTGGTTTCCTTTTTCTCTGTGAAGGAAGTCAGAGGGGAGAGAGAAATTCCAGAATGTGGGCTTGAGGGAGGAGTTAGGGAAACAGCAGGATTTCCGGAGAGGACTGAGTTTAAGGTTGGAGATCATGAATTTATCGTGGAACCATCCACCCTGTCTAGGTGACTCTCTCGCAGCACAGGGCTATTTGATGCAACATCATGGTTTAGCGGGGCTCATCCACCACTGGAGTTTCACCACGTGACATCAGGGAAAGGATGGGGAGGCAAGGGAGGGTATTGTTGACATCATGGTCCATTTTCTCATTTGATCCAGCATCTAGTATGGTGCTTTGCACCTCTCGAAGTTTTTAATACGTGCTTGCCAAACAGACACACCTGTGGGTTGGAAGCTTCAGGGCTTGAAGCTTGAAATGAGCTGAGGAAAAATATTTGACCTTTATAGTAAATTGGAGCCAAATATTCTGATATTATGGACCTTCCATGATCTCATCGTATTTTGTGACAACATTGTGTAGACTGCTCGAATGTTGGCCCTTGTCACGCAGAAGGGAAATCCAATAGATTTGGATCCCATTTAAGAGAAGGAACAGCTACATCTAGGGATGATACTCAACAGCTTTGAGTCAGCCAAAGTGACAGCTGGGAAGAGAATATTAGAAGAAGCCCCCTAGTGGCTGTCCCTTCCTTGAAATCTCCTTGCTGCCGTCCCTTGAAATCTTCATGAAAGTCCCATGGTAAAGAATTAAAAAAAAAAAAAAGTATATACATAACTGAATCATGTTGCTTTACAGCAGAAACTAACACAACATTGTAAATTAACTCTATTTCAATTAAAACAAAAAAGAAGAAAGTCACATGGAAGAACCAATCTGTTGCCCAAACATTGTTGTGACTGTAGACATCCAATGACACTCAGGGATTGTTTTTTTGGAAAAAGAAAGAGACCCGAGAGGTAATAATGGAGGTACTTTTCCTTGATGCAGCTCTCTTGGATTCTTCCTTCTCCCTACACGGTCGCTCCACCCCTAAGCATTGTCAACTCTACTACCTGGGAGAAGTCTTCAGCATTGGAGGCCCTTCACAGCCTGGCCTCACCATTCCTTTGCAAATCCATCCCTCAGCCCCAACTTTTCTCTTCAGCTGGTTTGCCAGACCCACCACACCCTGAGCATGCTCCCCTCTGTACCCAGGCTGCTGCCTTTCTCTCCATTTGAGATACCTCTGCCTCTCCTCTCCATAGTTATCCTTGAATGTTGGGCTGAAGCTGCTTCTCCAGGAAGCCTTCTCTGATCTCACTGACTTTGAGGAACTCCTCTTTAGGTCTTCTGTAGCACAGAGTCCAGACCTTTGGCCTTTTAATTCTACCTTCTTTACTTATTTCCCTTTTGTAAAGTATGCATCAGGAGGAGCAAATAGCTTTCATCTTGCATATCAATTCTTATTAATTGGTAGTGGCTTCCTGGATCCCTGAGCTGAACAAGCTGTGTCTGATCACAGCAGGAAAGAACACTTTGATCGATTAGTCATGTCTGCCATGGGCAGAGGGTAGAAGAGTTGTAGCATCAGAGCCTCATATTTCCATTTCTGGACTATCTCACCTCCACCATCGGATGGTAAACTTCCCAAGGGCAGAGAATTATTCCGTGGGACGTAGGGTGGTTGACTACATAGTTAGCAGGCAACAAGTGTGTGCTGATTTCTGTTTGGGCAGAAATCTGAAGGTTGGTTAATTGGAGGGTTTGGGCTTAAAACCAAAATATAAGGAGAATCTAGTTAAACGATCACTGTCCTGTTTTGAAGGCTCGTTTTACAACTTGGCAGTTTTTTATACCACTGGTTAGAAATTGATGTGCTTTCCAAATGTCTACACATGAGTGGAAGGAAGTCTTCAATTAGTGGTTTTCTGCACGTTTTTTCTGAGCTGAATCACCTTTGATGGGTGCTATTCACATACTTGACGGGTTCTGCAGAATTCATCTCCTTTCTCTCCCACTCAGAAAAGCGTATTAGAGCACAAATGTGTGAAAGAGGTATTGTTATAAGAAAAACCCTGAATGTGCTCTAATCAATTTTTTAAATGAGTCAAAAACGATCAAATTTCAGTACTTCAGCCATCATATGTAGTACACTGGCATAATAACAAGGCTGGAAATTGTTGCTTTTGTCAATGGTTTCATCAATTATCCAAGCATCATAGAATCAAGAAATCCTGTAACTCTTCCGAAACAAGATCCTGAATTCAGTGTCAAGAGGGTATATGACCATATTCTCCAACCTTTAATACCAAACTGCCTGTCTTACATTGAAAACATGGCTCCCATAAATCAGAAACTGAGAAAAAAATTCTAAAGTATCCAAATGGACACTGTTGCTTAAGACCACGAGACCAGTACCAGGTAAGCATGTGTGTTCCCTTCTTATCCAAACTGATGATAATACAGGGCTGAGATCCCCCTCCTACACATGGACTCAGTTTAAAGAAAGACCTTTTGTTGTTGTTGTTTTTGGGTTTTTTGCGGTACGCGGACCTCTCACCGCTGCGGCCTCTCCCGTCGCAGAGCACAGGCTCCGGATGCGCAGGCTCAGCGGCCATGGCTCACGGGCCCAGCCGCTCCGCGGCATGTGGTATCTTCCTTCCCGGACCGGGGCACGAACCCGTGTCCCCTGCATCGGCAGCCGGACTCGCAACCACTGCGCCACCATGGAAGTCCATAAAGAAACACTTTTAAGGCTCTAGTGAACCAATACGGTGGAGGGGGCAGCGGAATTTTAAAAGTTAAAGGCTGGTTGAGGGACTTGGCTCAGAGGTGAAACCCATTGTCAACAGCCGTGCTATGATAGCTGGAGATGGGAGGATAAGGATGGATAGATGGGGAGGGAAGGCTGGGTTTGAGCCCCAGTTTACTGACCAGGGGAGTTTTCTGTGCCCCTTTAAAATAACCTAGCTTTAAATGCAATGATCTGGACGTTTCCATTTTTACCAGTTTATGGCTGGTATCCAGAGACATAGTCCGCAGGGAACCGTGTTGTGGAATGTCATTTAGCAGCACTGGCTTCGTGGTGGACTCGTGGTCCAAGCCTAGAGCTCTCATACATTAGCTGTGGGATCCTGGACAAGTTTCAATGTCTCTGAGTCTCAACTTCCTCCTCTGTAGAGAAAGGAATTAAGTTATTTTTATTTATTAGCACTAGGGTATAGAAAAGAGAAAACAGTGGGCACTTATCTCTAGGGTTGTGTGAGGGTCAAATGCAGTAAAGTCTGTTGCGCTTTGCAGAGCGTCGGGTGCAGAGGAAGTGGTAGAGAGATGGTGGCCATATTGGCCTTTCAGGCTTTGTGATGTAACTGATGGAGTCAATGCAGCACCACCTACAAGATTCTCTGGGTGGGATCTTGCCATTGTGTGGTTTCCAGCCCTGTGGAATTATAGTTTTTAAAATCTGCGTTTGAATTCTGTGTCTTCCAGAAGAATGGGGATAATGGCAACACTCATCGCCCCTCCTGTTCTCGTAGGGCTTTAAGCTTTGGTGGTACCCGCTGTTCTCTGAACACACTGCAGACTTTCATGCGGCTGCCTTGACCCAGAAAGCCCTTCCCCAACTTCTGCACCTGTCAAGCTGCTTCCCGGGCTTCGGGGCGGAGCTGGGGGGCAGCAGCCAAAAGTCAGGGTCTCTGAATCGTTATGAAATTCTCCTCCCATTATACACCCCACCCCACCCTGTCCCTTCCCCGGGCAAAGTTTGATGTGCTTCTACGCACTCTGTCTTGTGTTTCGCTGGTCTCCATCATAGTGATTATTATTATACTAATCGCCCCACCACCCACCCTCCTTCACCAGCCATCCACGCATTGATTCCATCAATCATCATTGAACTGTTTGTGGGGAGCTGAGAGGACGTGACAGAAGGAGGTCGTGCCTGTGAGCAGCTCAGTACACAAGAGGACGTTTCTCCATCTACCCCGCCAGGCATTCTAAGACCTCCCCCAAACCAGGGCATTCCCACGTGAGCCTCAGGGACCACCTGTGTCACAGTCACCCTAGGGAGCTTCTTAGACACAGAGATTCTTTAGGATCCACCTAAGACCTCTGAGTCAAGGCAGAGGAGGCACTTGGGAATCTGATTTTTACATTCTCCCAGGTGAAATTTCTATACATCAAAGTGTGGACCCAGCACTTGAACTCTGTTCCTCTGACTAAAGGGCATGCAGGGGCAGAGTGAGGGCTGGCAGGGCCAGGCAGTGGCCCAAGCAACAGTCTAAGGGGCACAAATCATGGGTGAACAGTAAAGGATGACTACAAATCTGAGGATGTGGGAAAGGGCTGGAAGCACGACAGAGCGGGTAAACAGAGGACTCTGGAGAGAGCCAGCCCGGGTTTGAACCTTGCCTCTACTACACACTAGCTGGCTGTGCATCCTGACCTGTAAAATGGGATTGATCATAGCAGCACTAACTGATAGGGTTATTATGAGGATTCAGTGAGCTCATATTGGAACAGTACAGGGCACAGGTGGGCAGAACCACAAGATGGAAGAGGCTGGGAGGACTCTGAGTTTGGAGAACAGCCAGCAGACCCTTTAAGACTAAGAGAAATCAGCTTTTATTGTGTTCAGCCACTGAAGTTGGGGGTTGTTTGTTACATAGCAGGTGGTCTTCCCTGACTAATACAAGGTCATGAACAAGTGTCCTGCTAGCCAAGAAGGTTCAATCAGTTGTAGGTATGTGCAAGGATGCTCCACAGAGGGAATGGGCAGAGAGGATCAAGGCTTTGGGTTGTTAAGAGCTTCTATAGCTGCACTTCAAATTCTCTTTAGAGGAGTTATCTATACAGTTGGAATGAAAATTTGGACAGATGGTTGTTCACACAGACTCTAGGAGTTAGTCCTTCCCTGGAAGCAAAATGACTGTTTTTCTCAGTTAACTTTTAGCTTGATTTATTGCATGTTGTCCAACATAGGAAGAAAGAGTCCTGCTTCTCCACTAGGGCACGCATGTGTGTGTGTGTGTGTGTGTGTGTGTGTGTGTGTGTGTGTGTGTTGGGGAGCAGAGGGAATGTGGTACTAGCCAGTGTCCTGTGAAACATCCCAAGTCACAAAATAAATAAGCAAAACTTTTCTGTCCTGATGGTAATTTAAAACATTTTACTACTAAAACAATCATATGGAGTCAAATACAAAAAGTCACATGAACTTTAAGATAGAACTGGAGATTTCCAGAAAGAATCCCAATTACTCCAGAAGACTTCCCATTCTCTGGAGTACGTGTTACCTTCGTCTGCCTCTGGTGCTGCTTTGGAAGGAAAGTTTGAGAAACACTGACCCAGAGACCAGTGGATCCTAACTACAGGTCCACAGACAGGTTCTGGGCTGGCCATGTGTAGGAATCACTTGGGACACTCACTCAACATTCAGACTCTTACGCCCACCCCAGAAAGCCTAATTCAGCAGGTGGGCAAGAGGCATGTGTGTGTGTGTGTGTGTGTGTGTGTGTGTGTGTATCTCTATCTAAATTTTATGGAGGTACTGTTATCATATAGTGAAATACACACATCCCAAGTCACTAGTTTGATCAATTTTGACAAATCTGTCCTCTAGGCTCTAACCCACACTTCTACCATGCCTCTTACCACTCAGTTCTCCCCAGTAGCAATCAGAACCACGCTTCTGATTTCTATCACCATTCATTAGTTTCACCTGTCCTAGAACTTCATCTCCATCAGTGTTTCTCAATCCTGGCGCTATTTACATTGGGGTGAGATGATTCTTTGTTGTGGGGGGTGGTCCTGTGCATTGTGGGATGATGGCTAGCAGCATTCTGGCCTCTACCCGATAGCAGCCTCCACCTCCAGCTGTGACAACCAAGAATGTCTCCAGACATCGCAAATGTCCCCTGAGTTGAGAAACTCTGATATAAATGGAATCACTCAGCATCGATGCTTATGTATTATGCCTTCTTTTGTTTACCATGCTTTTGCAATTTTCCCTGTTGTTGAGTATTTTCACAATTCCTTCCTTTACTGTTAAGGAGTATATACCATTGTAAGAATATGCCACAATGTACCTACCCGTTCTCCTGTTGATGGACACTTGGGCTGCTTTCTGTTTTTGGCTAGTATGACTAAAGTTACTATCAGTATTCATGTATAAGTCTTTCTGTCAACATATATTTTCATCTTCTTTGGAAAAATGCCTAGGAGTGGAATTGTTGGGTCATAGGGTAGATATATGTTTAACTTTTAAGAAACTACCAGTTGTTATTTACAATGGCTAAGACGTGGAAGCAACCTAAATCTCCATCATCGGATGAATGGATAAAGAAGATGTGGTGCATATATACAATGGAATACTACTCAGCCATAAAAAAGAAACAAAATTGAGTTATATGTAGTGAGGTGGATGGACCTAGAGATTATCATGCTAAGTGAAGTAAGTCAGAGAAAGACAAATACCATATGATATCACTTATAGGTGGAATCTAAAATATGACACAAATGAACTTTTTACAAAACAGAAACAGACTCACAGACATAGAAAACAAATTTATGGTTACCAAAGGGGAAAGGGAGTTGGGGGAGAGATAAATTAGGAGTTGGGAATTAGCAGATACAAGCTACTATATATAAAATAGATAAACAACACGTTTCTACTGTAGAGCACAGGGAACTATATTCAATATCCTATAATAAACCATAATGGGAAAAATATGAAAAAGAATATATATATTCTTTTGTGCTAAACAATATGAAAAAGAATATAGATACTGGCCCCAATGCATAAATCAAAAACTTTACATAGACTCCAGGGTCAAATAAGTATTTCCAACATTGGCCAAGGGCTTGCCATGCCAGCCTCTGTGCTAAGAGCTTACACCCAGTTGTCTTTTCTACTCCTCAATCCAACCTCAGGAGATAGGTACTATTATTAACACTCCCTTTTATAGATGAAGAAACCGGGGGCACAGAGAGGTTAATTAATCAGACCCAAGATCACACAGCGAGTAGCTGGCAGAGCCTGGACTCCAACCAAGCTGTCTTGTTTTAGAGAGTGAACTCTGACCACAAGGCTGTATTTCAAACTCTTGTACACATGTTAGTATGCATAATTACTAGTATCAGAGCCCAGAGCGACAGAGGCTGTCAGGTCCCTATCCTCTGACCCAGCTCCCCTCTAAGGGGGACTTTGCTGTGCTGAGCCTCAGACCCCAGCCACAATGGCCCACGTTTGGCCTCGTCTGAAAACTCTATATTCAACTCTCTCTTACTCTGCCATCTCTTGCTTTAAAGTTCAAGTATAAAGGGCAAAGCCATCCGTTTCCATTTCCAGTTGGGACTGTTTCCCCCACCCGTAACTTCTGGTTGCTGTGATGCTTTACCATGGATGCCCCAGAGTGAAAACCCGAATTAATAAACAGTCTTTAGGTGAAAAAATTAATCATGTCACAAAAGGGGTCACCTAACATCTCTAGTAAGGTTAAACATTTGTTTACAGATCATTAACTACATAATTAATTTCCTTTTTATCAACATAAGCCCCATAAAAAAGGACAGCATCTGTCTTGTTCACTTCGATGTTCCTAACACTTAGCGTAGGACCTGGCCTGTCGTAGGGCATCAATAAATACTTGTTCATTAAATGAAGGTTTGTCCCTCCCCACTCATACCACCTGTCTTAGCCTGGATGACAGGAAAGCTGAGCCTGCCAGAAGCCTCCGGGCTTTTCTTCATCAGCAAGTGCCATCCAGGGATGCAGGAGGGAGGAGAGGGGGGCGGGGGCACGCACAGGGAGCGTTACTGAGCCGGCCACCAGCTGGTGTCCAGGGCGACTGCTGGATCTTGAGGTGTCATCTTCTGAAATGTCACTGAACTGTTTGGGAGGAATAGCGAGGAAGAGGGAGGAGCCCACAGTGGTCGAATTCCCCCCATGGAGTTTTAACTCTTGACACATCCGGGTTGCCCTTGAGTGGACCCAGAGTGCCCCTGGGTGTCTCACACCTCAGCAGCCACAAAGAAGTCCAGGGCAGGTGCAAGAGGAGTGTGGCACGGGTGTGACATAAGACACTTTGGGGCTGTGCCTATGTGAAGCTGGTCGGTGTCCACGCAGAGCTGGCCACGTGGGGAGAAGCAAGTGGCTCATGGCCCCGGAGACAGGTGAGGAGGGAGAAGCCAAGGATACGAATCAGAAGGGGCTGATGCTCCAATGAGGGTGTCTCTCGCATCTCTGTACCTGCAATGCCAAGCACAGCTGGGCATTCCCTAATCGTTGAACACTTGCCTCCACTGGAAACCTTCCCTGATTCATCCTGCATCTCTATTTCCAGACCTTCTTTTCTGGGTTCAAGGGGCATTTAGAAAGAGAATCCCACTTTGAAATCTTACCGCTCCTACACTGGCGGTGCAAGGCTTGAACTCAGGTCCTCCCATGGGCTTTGCCCTGCTGAGCACCTCCTTCCTCCCAGGCATTCATCCGCTCCAACCGTAATCCCTTCCCAGGCTCCCTCCCTCAAGTCCCAAACCTCTTTTCTGCTTCTTGGGCTTTGAAGTTTAAGCTATTTAAGTGGAAACATAGATGCATATGAAAGATGTGGTGGAACCAGGGTTTTGAAACGTAACAAGTAAGATCATACAAGGGAACGAGACAGGTAATCGGCCACTGCTTTCACTACTTGGAGAGGTTCATGTAGTGGTCAGCAGACTCTGCTTCTCGCCTGGTCAAGGGCTATAAATCATTCTCCACTAAAGGCGGCCATTGCCGTACAAGATCTTACCAAGGCAGGACAAGGATAAACAGTAAAAGAGGATGCGTTTGGCTGCATGCAGAGGGTCTCAGGGAGATGTTTGAGCCTAGGTAGAGTTTCTCTACACCAAGGTCATGATCTGCTGTGATGCTCGATAAAAAATGCATTGCATCAGTTCAGGATGCTTTGGGCTGCAATTCACAAAGACCCCAATCCAAACGGGCTTCAACAATAAGAGCAACATTATTCATGTAACCAGAAGTACAAAGGTAGGACAGCTTTCAGGCTTAGTTGAGTCAGTGGTTTAATGACACTGTCATCAAAGACATAGCTTCCTTCTGTCTCTCTACTCTATGGTCCACCTTGTTGGCTCTGTTCTAAGACCGGCTCACCTTGCTGTCGCGAGGCAGGGCCACATACTTCGTATTCAGCAGGGGAGAGAATCTCTTCTGGCGCCGTGCAAAGCAAGTCCTTTCATTCTGTCTGGGGTGGCTTCCCCAGGGCAGAAACAGTTCCCAAGATGATGCCAAGAACGAATAGAATCAGACCAAAGAGAACCCCCCTCCCCACCCTTGCCCCGGAGCTGGGGTGGGACCCAGAAAGCCTGGTGACCTGGAGGGAAGGTAGAGGGAGCAGGGAATGGATATTGACGGACACCCAAGAAAAGCCTAGCCCGTTACAGGCTCCTGAGGTTCTCAGGGGCACACAAAGTGAGACCCACTGTGTAGGGAGGAATTCGAACTCAGGCTCTGCAGAGACTTGAGGTGACACAGACTGGACCTCACTCAAAACTGAGCCCAGTGATTATTTCCCTATTAAAAATGCAAAGTCAGCCAAATTTGATCTAACTGGGAATTAATCAACATAGCCCTTTTCTAAAATGATTGAACTGAGATGAAACCGAGTGTAAATGTAAAAGTGTTCCCTAGACCAGCCCAAGAGCCTCAGTTCTGGCCGCAACAAGTGACAGAACAGGGTGACTCTGAGAAGAGGATGTGGTCTGGTGGCCTGCGGGAAGCTGTGGGAATCTGCCGCACAGTGAGGGAGTCTTAGCAGCCCGAACCCGTGATGCTGCAGTTGACACTTAGAATCCAGCATCCAAAACAAATAAGGCCTTATTTTTTTGAAAAACAGCTGCAAGGCAGTGGAAATGACACAAATTGGAAGTGAAAAGTCTCTGGAGGCTTGGTTATTGGCTGCTCATCAGTGGTGTGACCTTGAACGTCCTGCATCCTCCGTTTCTTTATTGTGAAATAGTATAATTAGCATAACTCAGATGAAATGTTAGAGGCAGGCACCACGTTGTGGAGGACAAAAAGACATGGGGTCATCGGCCATTGCTCTGTGTGTCTCCTCCCGGGGTCCAGCCTTCCTCCCCAGCCCTCCCTCTGCCTTCCAGACGCCCTGTGCTTCAAGGTCTAGCTCACGCCCTGGCTCCTCCCTGACCTCCAGGGCTCCTCTGCATGCCCCCTGCAGGTGTCCTCTGCTCTCTCCCACCTGTTATTTACACAGGCTGTCTGCCACCTGCTTCTGTACGGCAGTCCCAAACTGTCAAATATACTCTTTTTTTTTTTTTTTTTTTTTTTTGCGGTACGCGGGCCTCTCACTGTTGTGGCCCCTCCCGTTGCGGAGCACAGGCTCCGGACGCGCAGGCTCAGTGGCCATGGCTCACGGGCCCAGCCGCTCCGCGGCACGTGGGATCTTCCCGGACCGGGGCACGAACCCACGCCCCCTGCATCGGCAGGCGGACTCTCAACCACTGCGCCACCAGGAAAGCCCCAAATATACTCTTATTTACTCTCCTGTTTGTGATTGTCTCCCCAACTCACCTGTACTGGCAAATAAAGAACAGAGTCTCCCACCTCTTTGTAGCTTGGCTTGTGGGAATGAAACAAGCCTTGAAATCATGTTGCCTCTTGAGTGATAACTCAGAGGTGAAATGACCTGCCAAAAGTTACTCAAGCTCAGACGGTTGGGTCAGTACTAGAAGCCAGGCCCCTGGATGCCCAGTGACACTCTCAATGTGTTGGAGGTGCAAAGGGGGCCTGACTTTACAAATCATACAGCTCCTCCCAGGGTGCCTAGTCGAAATGTGTAATAATGACAAGCGTCTCTGAAGGGTGGGTGCTGCCTGGCAAAGGCTTGAAGGCAGAAGAAAGGTTGGGGGCCACTGGGGCAGTGGGCTTTGGGGCCAGGCTGGTCTAGGCTTCATCCTGTCACTGCCCGCACTGTCCGGTAAAGGGCAACCTTGGTCCATTGAGGTCGGAAGTGCTTTTCGGGCTCATGCGTGCCAGATGCGCTCAGCAGAGATCAGGATAGAGGTGTCCTAGCTTGGGCTGCATTATAGCCTACTGGGCAGTGTTTCCAAGCGGGGAATGAAGGGTTTTATCCTCTCTAAGCCCCTTAGGGAGTTCTGAAGGATACATGAGGCAATGCAGGGGCTGCAGCCCTCAGGGTGCCCGCAGGAAGTGGGTGCTCAGGAGAGGCTGGCTCGTGCTTCTCACCCCTTTCGCACCTTCTCGTGGACTCTCCGTCCATTGTCCGGTCAATGAGGATAGTTAGGAACGCTCCCTTCATCGAGTTCCAGCCGCCTTCAGGAACGGTTGAGTACAGAGTCTCAACCAGGGAAGAATGTCCAGGAGTTGTCCTGGGGCAGTGAAATGTACAGAGCGCAAACACACTAAACCTGAACTTTGAAACAGTGTAACCACCGCCCCCCTCCAGGACTGCACACTCTTCCCAGCCTCTCAGTCACTCCTGCCACCGCGTAGAGCAGCCTTGATGCCTGGCCAGCCCCTCCAACAGCGGCAGAGCGGGGAGGGGCAGGAGGACAGCATGGAGGGCAGGCAGCTCCTTGGGGGCTCTGCTGTGGGTTGTTACCTGCCTCAAGCTGAGGGCCGTTTTGTGGGCTGCCCACCCAGTGCGCCAGCAACTCAAGCTCTAGATCTGGTCATCCATCCTCAATATCCTGGGGACTGGACGGGTCCTCGGTATTGCTGCCTGTTAAATAACTTTGAATCCCTCAAGTAGGAGAAATCTCAGTCCCCAGTGGAGGCAAAGATAGGAGATTCCACTCCTGTATGAGGCAGCCTTGCTCACCTAAGACTTGACAAGCAGGTGGGTCTTTGTGTAAAGAAAAGATGGACTTTCCTCCAGATGGACTCAGCCCTACCCCAGGGCACATAGCTGGGCAAGGGGTGCACGAATTGCATTTCAGCCCCCACTTGCTCCGCATCCAGACCTCTTTGTGCAGTGCACAGAGCACACAACTGAACATGGCAGCCCTAGCCACAAGTATGTATTGTGTGCTCCCTGTGAGCCGACACGGCAGGAACAAGACAAGACATAATCCCTGTGCTTGTGGAGCTCACATACTAGTGGGAGAGACTGACCACAAACAGGCCAGGCTATGGTGAAAACAATACAGGGTGAGAGAGATGCTGTAAAGCAAAGCTGGATCTGGTGATAAGGAGGGACAGGCTTGGAGGAGGGACTTAATTTAGAGCTGGTGGAGGTGGGGGTGGGTGGTTTGCGGGGAGGAGTTGGGGGCCAGGAGCCAAACCCAGAAAGAGTTCAGCCTGTTTGAGAAGCAGGTTGCTCAGTGGCTGGAAAGGGGGCAATGTCAGAAAGATGAGCAGGGCCAGGCTGGGCAAGCACTTATCCGTCACTGCAAGGAGTTTGGATGTCTTGCAAATGTCTGTGGGGCCACAGACATTTCTGAGCCATTGGGTGGAGAAGCGGAGGGGGAGGAGGAATAAGAGAGAAAGGCTAGGAGGAGAGAAAACAAAGAGGCAGGTGGCATAGATGAGAGCAGTGGAGGGAAGGCCACGGTGATAGCCCTGGGGCACAGCTGTAGGTGCACGGGGGGGTGGATGCAGGGGGGATGGACGAACAGGGCTGACATCTCAGCGGGCCCTGGCATGATTCATGATGTTGGGGATTCTGCTGCGCTTGGAGGTGACATTTTGCCTTCCCAAGTCACGGTCCTCAGAGCAGAAAGGAGCCACAGCCCTCCCTCTGCCTCCCCTGAAAGCTCAGGTCATCTACGGTCATTTCTGGGGGTGGGAACAGGCAGGAGATCCTCTCATGCACTAATCAGAGTGATTTGTGTGTGCAGTTCAACGTCAAAAAGTCCACAGAGCCCGTTCAGCCCCGAGCCCTCCTCAAGTTCCCAGATATCTACGGCCCCAGGCCGGCTGTGACGGCCCCCGAGGTCATCAACTACGCTGACTACACGCTGAGGACCACAGCGGAGCCCGCTGCACCTGCCAGCCCCCAGGCCCCGAATGACAGCCGCCTCAAGAGGCAGGTCACAGAGGAGCTGTTCGTCCTTCCTCAGAATGGTAGGGCTCTTTGCCCCTCACTCTTCCGTGGGCAGTACTCAGCGAGGGGTGAAAGCATCTCTGTAGATGGTGGGCATGGCCAGCCCCCGTGTCCGTGGCATTGGACACTGGGCAAGCAGTGGGCACAGCACCTTGGAATTACAGCCCTTTAGCCCTTTATTCCCTGCATGTTCCCACATTGCATCTCCCCAAGGCCTCCAACTTTCCACTGGGAAATGGAGAGTCCCTTTCTAGACGTGGGCACCACTATAGAGAGGGGATAAAGAGCTGCGGTCAAACTACGGGCTTCAGAGTCATGGGTTTAATCTCTCCCCTTTTATATACCCATTGTGTGACCCTGGTCACGTTGCTAATCTTTTGGGGGCCTCAATTTCCTCGTATACAAAATGGGATCCTACTATTACCTGCCCAGTAGCGTTGTTGTAAAGTGTAAACATAATAATGCATAGAAAGTGTTTAACTCAGAGCCTGGCCCAAGGATGTAATCAAAACATCATCAATATTATTGTTTCTATTCTCCTTCTCATCACCATCAACATGAAGAATGTCACACCTTTCTGTGTACAGCGCTACGCTGGACACTGGGGCAGATATGGAGGCAGAGACAGTGCCTAACCCAAGGGAGCATGCAGACTTTTATAAGGAGACAAAAAATCCAGCCAGGAGAATGGATCGTTACATGGTTTGGGGTTTTGTTTTGTGTGGTTGGAGAGGGAGATGGTGCAAACAGAAGCAGCGTAACTGGCTCCTAAGGCATCTTCTGGCCTGGGGCCAGCACCACGCTGGCCAGTGAACAGGTGCCCCCCCACCAACCCAGCCCAGAACCACAGTGATTATGCTGGCATTTCTTCAAGAACAAATACAGGTGGTGTTGGTGGCAGGAACGAATCCTGGTTGGCTTTTAGCCTCCAGGTTTGCCAGCTCACATTTTAAATTAAAATAAACCCATTGAGGCCTTGAGAGCTTAAGCTTGGAGGGTGGGGAACAATTTGCATGAGGACCCTTGGGAGTGGGAATCAGAAGCAGAATCCCAGGAGGGACTTCTCAAGGCTGGGATGAAGCCAGGCTTGGCCACTCTCCACCAAGGACAGCAGCGGAGTACTTCAGAGTCTGAAACTTTGAAGAATTCACAACACATCCATTTGTTTTCTCTTTCTGGTTCCTCATTCCTTTCCCCACCACAGAAGGCAACAACCAAGTTCTGATTCCACTGAAATCTAAGAGCTGTTTGGTTCAGCAAATACTGACCAGAGGCCAGGGTGTGCAGAGGGAGAGGACGCCAGATTAGACACTGTCCCCATGATGTGCACAACTCAGTCTACTCCCACCGTCAATGATTTTCATCAGCCCCTTTTAGAGCTCAGGGTCCCGATTTTCTTTTTTTTTTTATTGGAGTAGAGTTGGTTTACAAGGTTGTGTTACTTCCTGCTGTACAGCACAGGAATCAGTTACACATAGACGGGGTCCTGGTTTTTGAAGCTGAAGCTGCTTCTGCATTTCCCAGGGGTGCTGGGTTTGGTTTGGTCTCGGTTTGGTTTTGATTTTGAAGGCTGAAGCAGTCTGAGACCCGAGAGCTCTGGGTGCCAGGCAAGCCCCTTCTGACACTGTCCATGTGCTGCCCTTGGAAGCCACCCGGGTCCTGGGTGGGTGTTTGTTTGGCTTTACACATTGCGCTCACATCCTGGTCAACCCATTCCTTGCTTAGACACACCAGGGAGAGTCTTCACTCCTTGCAGGGACCCAATAATGAACCATTTTGGAAATTAAATACTCCTTTATATTTCTGCCCTTTAAATTAGCCCTGAAAATCAAAAAAAAAAAAATTAAATTCCAATTTGCTACAAGTGGAGTCTCCTCAGCTGCTGGATCTTTCATTCTCATTATGCTTGACTAATGAGAATCTTCCAGATGTTTGGCTCCTGTCCAAGTGAGGGGCAGAGTGAGCAATATTTGTAGTTTTCAGAACTTCTGAATTAAATTCATTCATTCAGCAAGTATTTACTGAGCATACTCTAAAGTCAAATCCACTATCTCCAACCTTGCCCTCCAGTATCTACTCCTGCCTGACTAATTCTCTGACATTTATTTCCAGCCATGAACTCCTGGGGAGCAGGGATTGGGCTCTGTGAGAGAGATGGAGCTGGAGATGGGCTGGGGAATGATTTGCTTGAAACAGGATGATCAGGACCACACAGTCTGTGACAGTTTTCCCTGCTGAAAGCTCACCAGGGGCCAGGCCCTGGGCTAAGTACTTTTCTCACTTTATTTCATTTAATGCTCACAGGAACTCCAGGAAGAAGGAACCGCTATCATTCCCATTGTAAAGATGAGGAAACTGAGGTTCAAAGAAGTCAAGTAACTTGTCCAGGGTCACATAACTATTATGTAACAGCTCACGTCTGACACCAAAGCCCATGTCTTGCCCACTGGGCTGTGATGGTCCCTTGAATGGTAATGCCCGGGACCACAGACGGTCCCCTGGTGCAGCCACCATGATTTTGCACCTGGTTTGGAAGCTTTGGGTTTGGATTTGTGGCAGAGATGGAAAAGGCATGATCTGGAAAATAGGACCCCAGTGTGGGTGGGAGTAATGGCTTTACCTTCTTAACAGGTGTGGTGGAGGATGTCTGTGTCATGGAGACTTGGAACCCAGAGAAGGCTGCCAGATGGAACCAAGCTCCCAAACTTCACTACTGTCTGGACTACGACAGGCAAAAGGCTGAACTATTTGTGACTCACCTGGAAGGTATGTTCTTAGCTGACTTTCACGGCCTTCTGTGTGCTTGTCTCCCCAGAGCATCTGTGGCTGGAGGTAGCACTGGGTACTAGATTAGCACTCTGTAACAAACAAGACCCTGACGTGTGTGATGCTCAGACACACAGGGGTTTTTCCTCTCTCTCATATACCAGTCCAAAGTGGAGATTCCTGGTTGGTGGACATCTTTCCTCCAAATAGTGATTCAGGGACTGGGCTCCTTCCACTGAGGCCTCCTTGTCATCTGTATCTAGCAGGTGGAAGGATGGGGAGAACAGGGAGAGTGCACAACTGTTCCTTAAAAGCTGTATCCTACCTAAGGTATGCATCACGCCTGCTCACTTCCCATTGGCTGGAACTTGGTCACATGACCACTGACTGCAAAGGACGCTGGGAAATGTGGTCTAGCAGGTGCCCAGTTAAAAGAAGGAATGGGTTTTGGTGAACAGCTAGTCGTCTCTGCCATAGATGCCTTTGACATTGGACAGGGCCTGTGCTAGACACAGAGGGTATTCTGAGTGGTCAGCAAAGCTTTTGTAGTCCTAGAACCAGGTAGTATTTCCTACAGGATCAGGATGTCCCTGGTCTCCCTATCCTGACAATTCACTTTACCATCAGCAAACAAAGCTAAGACTTTGCAAAGGAATCGGGGCTAAAAATGCACTACTCTGTGGTTCCTGGAAGCTAGAAGCTGGGGACAGGATAAATTGGACTTTTGTACTTAATTTTATTTTTTTGAGGGTGTGTTTTTCATTTTTACTTCGTTTAAGATCTTTTTTTTTTAGTGTTTCATATACTTTCTTACATTTGGGCTTCACAGTAGTCCCATTTTACAGTTCGGAAACTGAAGTCTAGCAACGTCAGGTGACTTGTCTAAGGTCACTCCAGCTAACTGGTGCCAGGACCAGGACTAAGCCCAGTTCCCTTGAAGCTCAGTGCAGGGCTCTTTCTGTTAGGACACATGGCCTCAGTTCTTCATCTTCTCTGCCTGGGTAACGCCAGCTACCACTTCTCAAATTATCACTGAGGAACCAGTCATAAAAGCTCCACAGGTGCAAACTTCCACACGGGGAAGCCTTAAAAACACCAAAGTTCAGAATGCAAGACAGCAGTCATGAGGTGGCGGCCAAGCGATTTATATCACAGGTAGTTGTGTGGTAAATATTTAATGTAGAGAGCAAACGAATTATGGAGTCAGCAGCAAGACGGATGAAAATCGTCAGCAGTTTGTGGGCCCTGGCGCCTTGGGGAAATCTCAGAGTCACGAGGAAGAGCTCCCATTTCTAAATGTCTTACTGAAAGGCGATTCCACGAAGCCAGTGTCGTCAGCCCCGGCGGGGTCTTTCAGACGCCCAAGGTCATGATGACTAGGCCGGATTCTGCAGCTCACGGCAGGGCCCTACTTCTCCCTTCCCCTGGCCCTCAACAAGCCCTACATCTGGCTGCTTTCTCCCCGGCTGCAGCCTTGACCAGTGACCATGATGGAGGCTGTGACTGCTACATCCAGGGCAGCGTGGCCAACACGATGGGCTCCGTGGAGGCCCAGACGGCCCTGAAGAAGCGGCAGCTGCACACCACGTGGGAGGAAGGCCTCGTGCTCCCCCTGGCAGAGCGGGAGCTCCCCACAGCGACCCTGACACTGACCCTGAGGACCTGCGACCGCTTCTCTCGCCACAGTGTGGCCGGGGAGCTGCGCCTGGGCCTGGATGGGGTGTCGGTGCCTCTGGGGTCCGCCCAGTGGGGCGAGCTGAAGACTTCACTTAAGGTAGGGTTGCCTCTCCCCGGGAAAGGTAAAACCTGTTAGTGGCGCATGGGATGCAGGACTGGGCCAGTGCTCATGGAACAAACTTCGGAGAACTTCCCAGGCTAGGGGCGGGGGTCTGGAGAGGGAGGCGGGATATCAAAGTAAGGTGGAGTCTTGAATAGGGTGGAGGGCTGGAGCAGATAGCTCAGGACTGGGGATTCCTGGTGTCTAGTTTTGCTTCTAGCTTGCCGTGCACACACCCACCCCCGGCCTCGCCATCATGGAAAACATCGCATTGTGAGTGAATTGGCTCTGGTGCTAACAGTATTATCCCCATTTAAAACCATTCATGCTCCCCATGCACCTACTGTGAGCCAGGCAGTGCAGGGGAGAGGAGTGCCGGGCAGAGCCCCTCTACTCGTAGAAAGTACAGGCCTGAGGGAGAAGTTGGAACAGTTGATGATGACGATGACATCTGACGTAAGACATCTAAGAGGGGCCTGACTGAAGCGCTCAGACGGGGAGTTCTAAAAGGCCTGTGTGCAGTGTGCTTGTGCTGGGCTTGGAAGGACTGGCCAGGGCTAGGGGGTGTTGGCTGTAGCCGGGGACGGTTCTCCCCAGCCCTCTGCTGCTGCAGAAGCCATGAGTGGGACACAAGCGTCTGCTGAGATGCCTCGCTCTTCAGAGAGAGGTTCCTTGGAGAGCAAACCATCATTCCCCGCAGGCCGGGACAGTGAGGGGGGGGGGCGGTCAAGGAAGGTCAGGGCTGCAGGACAGCGTGTGGCTATTTAGGTCCCCAGGTCCAGGCCTCATCCAAGGCTCTGCCATGATGGTGCCTAGAGGGAACCTTCTGGATGCCCAGTCTCTCAACCAGCTGGTCAGTGCCTTATCTGGAGACTGTATAGCCTACCAAGCCTACAATAGTTACTATCTGGTCCGCAAAAGTTTGCTGACTCCCACGCTGGAGTAATAAAAATACTAACAAAGACACTAATTTTTGAGCTTTTGCCATCTATCAGTTGCTATGCTTCGAACTTTGCCAAAGTTCTGTCCCTAATGAAGCGGGCGGAAGTGACACCAGGACTGTGGCATTTACAGGCAAGAGAACTGAGCCCTAGAGCAGCTCAGTGACCCGCGTGGGGTCGCCCACCTGGGGCCTGGCAAGCTCGGTCTCGAGGCCAGGTCAGTCTGGCTGGAAATCCCGGGTCGTCCTCCTGCCGCTGTGGGACGTAAGTGCCCGACAGTGCACGAGACGCAGTCAGCAGGCACCTTTCCTGATGAGCTCCGAGGGAGGGGAGAGTGGGCTTTCATGCCCCACCTGCTCCACTTCTTGCTATGATATCTTCTTCGCCTTACCTTCCTCTCTTTCCCAGCCTCAGCAAATTGATAAACACTGACAGCCAGTCTCAGCTGGACCCAGGCTGTTCCCGAGCACACTCTCTAATTAGTGTGTGATTTGGGACTTGTGTGGAAGCACAGCCTGGGCCCCCCGGGGAAGAGGAACCCGACGCTTTGGTTTGTTCAGCTGGTAAACCAGCTTCCTCAGGAGGTGGAGGGGCTCCACCCCAGGGCTTTGGAGAGTTTGGTGCTGCTTCCCAATGGTAGAAATGCAGCCTATCTGGGCAGAAATCCCAGGCACCTAACCTGTTTCCATCCTTTCCCCTAGAAGAACAAAAGTGATTCATTCATTCCACAAATACTTTGCCCGGTTCCCACCATGTGCCAGGTACAGTGCTGGGAGCTGGGGACACAGCAGTGATGAAGACAAAAGACCTGCCCTCACGGCTCATCCACCCTAATAATCGTTACACTCATCGTAGCTGTCACTGTTCCGCAAATATACTCGCACATCCACTTGGACCGCTGGCCTGCTTGCCACGAATGTGAACAATCTCAGAGGGCAGTGTGGAGTCAGAAGTCTGAGATGGGGCTCTCGGTGTATGAGAGCCCCAGGGCCAGGCTAGGGAGCCCCTTGCCCCCGCTAGCTGGAGGGCGCGGGCTGATTTGAACAAAGTGGGTGGAGCCATCAGTTGCTGTAGCCCCCATGGTTTTCTTCTCTTGGTCAGAATGGGTTAAAGGAGGTGCCAGCGGTGCCCCAGTTCTCACCGGAAGACACTCAGCCAAAAGTGGCATGTGCGTCACCAGGGACCACAGAGTGACCCACTCCAAGGGCAGCTGGAATGATTCATTGAGAACCCAAGAGAAAGACGCAGGTGTGGTGGGTGCGGGAAAAAACAGAGAAAAGATGGAGAAAGAAAGCGGGTTATTTTTGTCAGCAGGTGCTTTAAACAGCAGAGCCGAGGGGGCAGATGCTGTTAAAATTCTCCAGCTGTGGCACAGCCAGCTGGGCTCATCTGGGGCTCTCGGCTCCCTACACAGAGGTGATGAGCCCTTCACGGGCTGATGGGCCCAGGCTTCTCTCACTTGGTCACCCTGTGGCCACAGCCCAGGCCAACAACTGTGGACCTCCAATAAGTGATCTTGAATCAGGAGGCTGGTGCCCATCCCAGCTCAGCTGCCACCCCTCAGTACACATGGCTGAACTCAGTTCCTTTACTGTGAAATGAGAGGTCCGTCCACCGAGGATGCTGGAGGACCACGGGTTTAGGACTGGGGCTTTGCTATCAGACCAGACCCCCATTCAAGCCTCAGTTTTGCTACTTACTGGCTACGTGACCGCAGGCAGTGAAGTGCCCTCTCTGAGCATCAGGGTCTTATGCTTAAAATGGGAACCAGGTCAGTGTCCCTCTTACTCTTGTTGTCAAGATTAAATGGGATGTCTCACCCTTCCTTCTCACAAATATGTATTGTGTGTCAGCTGTGTGCTAGGTGCTGGGGGTGGCTTTGTGGAGATGAAGGCTTGGGGGATAGATATTGTAATTGCACCCAGCACAGAGTGTGTCATGTTAGCTGTTACCCTTAAAGCCATTACCAAATTCCTGGCATCTCCCAGAATCATTCCATCACATGACTAGCCACTTAGAGCTAGTTGAATCGTTCTGGTCCTATTGAAGACATGTTTCCTGGATGAAAGATGTGACCCCGGCAGAGGGCTGGCCAGCTACTCCATCCAGCTTCACTCCCTAAACACAGACTGGCTCCCATTCACCCAGGAACAATGTTCCTACTTAATCATCTCAAGAAGTAGTAATTGTCCTTCCTTGATAACTAATGGAAATCGTCAAAGCAAGGGGACAGATGCTGTCGTGTGTGCCAGGCACTGTTCTAAGCCATTAAATAATTATTCATTTAATTTTCGCAACCCCATTGGGTGGAGATATTATTGTTCCCATTTTACAGATGAGGAAATGGAAGTTTTGGAAGGAGAAATAACTTGCCTAAGGTCACACAGCTAGTAAATGGTAAGATTGGAACTGAGACCAGACAATCAATTCTAGAGTCTATACTCTTAGCACTACCCTTGGGCTGTGACCTGCCTCCTGTGGTGTCTCTTTCACTCGTTTTTGTCCCTCAGTGGGTTTGTTGAAATTCCAAGCAAACTCTTGTAGGAATTTCAGTGGAGACGCTCTGTAAAGCTGCCGATGGGGGATGGACATGCTGGATGCTTCCCGGAGGCATCAGCACCTCCTGCAAATCAGTTACTGCCAGTGTCTCTGGTGTGGTGCCTCCCCTCACATGCCCGGCCTTTGGCTGACACGGTTGGCCATTCTGTTGACCAAGCCAGGCCCTGCTCAGCATTAGCACATCGCATTATTGACTCTCTCAGCCCTGCAGGACCTGGAAGGGATTATTTTTTCAAGCAGAGTCATGTCTTACAGCAGCCCGCTGCCCCAGGGACCTGATCAGTCAATGCAGTGGTTCTCAAACTCTGTTCCCTAGAACCCTAGGGCTCTATACAGACGCCCCAGGAGCCGGGGGCGGGGGTGATGGAGGTGAGAGGGGGTCCACATCCTAAATGGCATCTCTTTGATCTGTTTTATATGTTGGATTTGAATATAAACTATTTGGAAAATCACGTTTTGTGGCAAATGAAACAAACTTGTATTAAAACACATGCTACACAGAACTCCTCTGTACCTTCCTCCCTTCTGCGAGGGTGGAGAAAGTAGTACTGATGGGTAAATGCTTTCCAGGATGCCCGTTGGATACAAGGCTAGTGTGATCCCAGCCTCAGCGATGGTGAGGGAGTCAGAAGGCATCCCTAAATGAGACTCACCTCCTGCATCCCCTCTTCTGTTTCAGGAGCCGTCTGCAGGAACGGGAGAGGTCCTTCTCTCCATCAGCTACCTCCCGGCTGCCAACCGCCTCCTACTGGTGCTGCTTAAGGCCAAGAACCTCCACGCTAATCAGTCCAAGGAGCTCCTGGGGAAGGGTGAGTGAGGTGTGAGAGGGAGCTAGGGCCCCTCCCACCGCGAGGGGGGGGGTGGCACCTGGGAGGCAGTGGGCACGGGTGAGCAGGGATGTGGAACATGAGTGCATTTGTGGAGTCGTCCTCAGCTGTGTCCTCCACCCCAAACATACAAACCAATTTGGAAGGACACACTCGCTTCTCTAAATTCACATGCATTCACTCCTGGGCCAATCCCACCCATGGGGCCCAGGAATGAGCTACCTGGGGCTCCGTACATTGCAGATCCATCACGAGAAGAATCAGCCTTACCCATGGGTCATAGGAAGCCAAGGATCAGACTGTAGCCAGGGAGTGGAGTGTCTGGGCTGTAGGGAAAATTTAGGCCAGCCCTCATCAACCAGACCTGGGTGGACCCACCTTCCAGGCCGGTGTCGGGAAGCCAGGGTTCTCCCTCCCCAGTTTCAGCTAGCCACCACTCTACTCCCCACACCCACCCTAGGCTCCCCTCTCTTCCCAGCCTTTGCCAGCCTGCCATCCCCACACCAGCTGAGTGTGGGTGACAGCAGACGGCGTGTGGGTGCACAGGCTAAGGTGGCGTCTGTGCATATACCCAAATAAACATCTCCTCAGCACTCTGGAAGCCTTGGCTTCTCCTTCTGGATACCCCAGCACAGGCCCCAAGTCTTAAGGAGCAAACAGCCTCTCTTGTCAGAGCAGAAAAGCAACATTGGTCAGCCCTATGATACCTGGACCCGGAGCCAAGTGCTCAGAGCAGGATATAAATAAATAGATATTTATAGCAGCAAACAAATAAAGAATTGCCTCTGCATTCAGAACCTTTGAGCAAGAGATTTTTGGCGAATGAAATCAGAAGAGTCGGTCTGGCTGACAGATTCCTGCGCCAAAGGTCAGAATTCATTGCAATTTCCTCATCCCCTCCAGACAATACTTTGCCTCCTCCTCCGTTTTTTTTTTTAATTTTTATAGCTCCTGTCAGGACAATTACAGCTCAACACTTTATCTCTCAAATATCTCTGCTGAAATAACAAACTAACCACCTGGGGGTGATAATTATAGTAATAAATACAGAGTAACAATTATTCTCACATTGGCTTCGGAAACCCTGACTTATGAAAACACAGTCTGAGTCCTGAGCCTCATGATGTTATGAGAAAGCTTGTCTAGTGACCTGTTGGCCAGTCTCCTGGGGTGGAGAGCTCTACTGGGGGTCAAGGCAGGCTGCCCTCACCCTCCGCATGAGGTCAAGTAAAACTTGCAAAAGAACAGATGAGAAGAACTCAACCAACCAGCCAGAGACCTACTATCTTAGGAACAGACAAAAACGCCTGGACGGAGAACCGAGGGGATGAAGACATAGGGATGGCTTAGTGTTTCTGGTCTGAGTTTAAAATCAAGCTGCAGGGGCTTCCCTGGTGGCACAGTGGTTGAGAGTCCGCCTGCCGATGCAGGGGACGCGGGTTCGTGCCCCGGTCCAGGAAGATCCCACATGCCGCGGAGCGGCTGGACCCGTGAGCCATGGCCGCTGAGCCTGCGCGTCCGGAGCCTGTGCTCCGCTACGGGAGAGGCCACAACAGTGAGAGGCCCGCGTACCGCAAAAACAAAAAAAAAGAAGCTGCAGGACATCCGAGCCATCATCCTGGGTCTGGTTTTAGTGTGGGACGTGAAGGCGCTCGGAAGGGCTCACGACAAACCTTAGCGTGACCCAGTCATGGGCCGCCTGATGACCAGCCATATATATTGTGCTATGGTCTGTTCTCCACACTTGAGGCAGGAGCTTCTGCCATATCCCCATGTCTAGATCAGTGTCTGCCGTATGGTGGGCACTTAATAGCTGTTGAGTGAATACGTGGCCCATGAGGTGGGGGAGGGGTGGTAGAGAGGGTGCCTCAGTGCAGATCTTGAGCCAGAGACCCTGTCCCTCCATCCCCAAGAGGGAATATCGTCCCAGGCCCCACCATGCCCCAGAAGCTCACTCTCGGCCCTTCTCTCTGTCTCTGTACCCCTGTCTCTCCCCAGATGTCTCTGTCAAGGTGACCTTGAAGCACCAGGCTCGGAAGCTGAAGAAGAAGCAGACGAAACGCGCCAAGCACAAGATCAACCCCGTGTGGAACGAGATGATCATGTTTGAGCTGCCGGATGACCTGCTGCGGGCCTCCAGTGTGGAGCTGGACGTGCTGGGCCAGGGCGCCGAGGGGCAGAGCTGCCCGCTTGGGCGCTGCAGCCTGGGCCTGCACGCCTCGGGCTCCGAGCGCAGCCACTGGGAGGAGATGCTGAAGAACCCGCGCCGGCAGATCGCCATGTGGCACCAGCTGCACCCGTAGCCAGCCGCCCAGGCCGCCACCCTCCTCGGGCACAGCCCGCTCCCAGCCCCACTGTCCTCTACGACCTCCTCTTGTGCCCCATTCGCATTCTGACACCAGAATGTGTGTGTGAAGACCAGGACCCTCTTCCTCTCCCATCACACTCCTGTTTCTTAAAAACAAGCAAGGCCGGGCAGGGCGGAGACGGGACATTTGGGTCAGGAGGAATGCGTTTTGTTTACCTGTGTTATTGAAGAGACGCTTATCATATACGGTCTGTGTGCAGGTTTTGCAGCGGGGGTCAGGCCAGATGCAGAGAAGACTTAATCTGGGGAATAATGGATGCAAGGAATGTGGCTTTTTAAAAATAAGTGTGTCAAAAAGGATGACCGAAATGATGTATCCTGGATCATCTCATAAGAATTAGAGATTGTCAGGGCGGATGGAGTCTTAGCCAGCATGAAATCGTGCTACTGACCCAAGGCACTAACTAACCCAGCGGTTCTCAAACCTCAGTACGTGAAGAATCACCAGCAGACCCCCAGGCCCTGTTGTAGACATTCCGGATCCGTAATCCTGGCTGAACCCCAGGAGGCTGCATTTTTAACAAACACAGAGTAGTTTGCATGCCAAGGTTGGAGCACCGCACTTGGAGAGATCCCTTTTACAACGTCCCAGACAGGGTTTCACAGTCCTCGTCAGGCCCCCAACACCCTGGGGCTGCCAGTGTCAATGCTGGACATCTCAACTGTTGGTGTAAAATTTAGGAGCCTCCGTTTTTAATGTCATCATTTGAATTCTTAATGTTTTCATCAGTGCTTTTCAGATCCTGCTCTTGGACTGAATTTTGTGCTTCCTATTGAATAATTGTATTGTTTCATCTCAAAAATCAGTTTATATTATACTTGGGGAGACCTTCCCTGACCAGGAATAGGTGGGATCCCCCGTTAGCTATTGGGTGCTGGTTGTCATGTCCACCAGCATCGCCGAAGTGACCCTCTGAGTCAAACGCATCCCTTCTCAGTATACCAGCCACTTGAGGAGGAATTCAGTTTGGGGCACATAATTTAGTCTGGCTCTGTGGAGGTAGAGAGGGAAATGAGGTCTTTTGCAAATGTGCCCCTGTCCCTCTGTTTTTAGGACCTATCACTTTCATTAGTAAATAATGAGCAGCTAGGTTTCAAATCACTGATTGTTCCGAATAGCTATCCACATCATTAATCATATTATGAGCCTTGCTGAGTGGTTATAATCTTTGCCTGGGAACCAGGATTCCTGGGTTCTGTTGTTGACCGTCCATAAAATAGGACTAGTGACGTGGCAGCTCTGTCTCTGTGAATGATGTGATAGATGAAATTGTGCTTGAGAGCTATAGGCAGCCCTGGCTGGAAACAAACTCCGAGGCCGCCAGCAGATCATCTTTAAGCTTCATGTTGGCAACTGACCATGCCTGGAAAGTGCCAGAATCATCCCAGGCGTTTCCAGAACCATGGATTCTACATTTGGACTCTTTAATACTGACATCTAAACTCCTTCAGATGTCACCCAGGCCCCTGACCTAAAAATGAATTCCTTTCCTTCAGTCCTTTAACAAGTCAAATCATTCTTGGTCTCTCCCTAAGAATCTGAGTAGAGACATATCAATTTTTTGTCGTTATTTTTCCCTTTCTGGACAAAAGTAGAAAAGCATTTAGAAATAATTTCCACCTATCCCCTGAAGAAACAGAAAAACATCTAATCCCTCTCAAATGGGAAATTCTTTCACGTAACTGGAAATCTCTCCCATTAAGGCTGACCACCGAGTGCCAAGTGTTTTTAGGCAAGGCATTTGTTAGTGGTTCCCTACGACATGTTTTTGAGAACCCCCTCACCATTCTGGTCTCCCTTGTTTGGTTGGCATGCTGAAACAGAACAAAACATTCCCTGTGTAAGCTGACCAGTACTCTCTTCTTGGTAATATCTTCTACCCCAATCTAAAAAAGTCTGGATTCTAGACTTAAATTCAGGAGACACGGGTTCTACTTCCTTATAAGTCCATTCACCTGCCTTACAGTCACACCAAAGGATGTTTGAGGTGAGTTAATGGGGCCCCTAATCCCAGAATACCAACTCCACCCACAGTCATTCTATCATGAGGCATTCATTTCTTTGGATCTCAAAGGCTTAGTGATGGGAGTCAAATGTCACTGCTTAACATGTTAGGTGTCAGCCATCACCTCACTTAACAAGGTTGTATAGAAATGAGACAGATTTTGCAGGGGTTTTTGCCTGTTGTGTTCACTGGTATATTCCAAATGCCTAGAATAGAACTGGCTCATGCACCCTCAATAAATATTTGTTGAATGAATTGATGAATGAAGACTGGATAGGGGAGTAGGCAGGAAAAGACACATTTTTATGTAAACGGCATAAAAATCAGAGTCCTAGCTGGGTTCTCAATGGTAAAGTCATCGGACACCTCAGCAGTTGGCCTAGAAATTCATGACATTGAGTATTACCGTTCACCTAATGACAATTTATAGCTCACTATGTAAATGTAATTAACGATTGACGAGATTATAAAAGCTGTGCTTTTCCACCAAAACTCCATCTCAGTGAATTTTAAATTACCCAGAGATATCAGACTGCCAGATGAAAAAACTTCACTAATCTTTGCATCAGCTTACCTTGTACCAGATACACTTGCAATTTACTACCACATTAGAGTAATCGAGTCTGTGTGAATGCATCTGGTGGGTTTTTTTTTTTTTTGAAAGGAACACCTTGTCCTTTGCCAGGAAGCATTTTCTAAGAAGTGCATGAATCAGAGGTGAATTGGGAGTCTAATCTCATTAACCTGCAACTCACTCCTTGCCTCAAATCAGTATATATTTGTTGAGTGCCTATTGATCAAGACCTTGCACACATCTGTCCATTTCAATCTGAGATGTGACTCTTGGTGTGGATTCAATGGCAAATCACCCCAAACAAAGCTATGTAGAGAGAACAATTTGGGAGAGCAGTTCTTCAGGGGCAATTCCTTTGGGATGTAAAGGAGTCTTGGGCAGCTTAAGCCAAATGGAGGTGAGGACCACCAAAAGAGAGACCTAGTCCTTGTGATTTGTTTTTGCTGCCTGTGTTCCTGTTGTCAATTCTCTGTGTGTGTCTGTTTTGCAATCATGAACCGAAGCACAAAAAGACGCATGAGATATTGTAGTCACATGTCTGGTGTCACACTTTGGAGCAAAAATCTTGCAGTGGTAAATAAATAATTTCCAACGGGGTCAGCTGCCTGGTGTTTTTTATTCCCTTTCACTTAATATTTTAGACATATAAAATGTAGAAAAAAATCATTTGATAAACACTCATGAACCCCTGCCAAGTTTTATAAAACTTGACAAATACAGTTGAAATCCGCTCAGCCTTTCACTCAGGAGATCGCCATCCTGAATTTTGGGTTTCTCACCTCAAGCCTTTCTTTATCTTTTTACCACCTGTACATGTAAACCGTGAGCACTATAGAATATTTCGTGTTTTTTATTTTAAATTGCATCACATTATTTTTGCTCTACATTAAAATTTTGAGCTTTATCCATGCACATTTATTTAGCTCTAGTTCCTTTATTTTTTTTGCTGCTGTGTTATTTTCCATTGCATGAATATATCACAGTCCCATTCTCCTGTTGACGTATGTTTAGATATTTCTTTTCTTTTTTTTTTTTCCGTTAGAGGAAATGCTGCTGTGAACATTCTTGGGCAAGGCCTCTTGGGGATTTAGCTTTATTCTTGAGAAGAAAAATCAGGTGGAAACTAGAGACCTTCTCTAACATCCCCCAAAGTGGTACTCCCATCACTGGAAGAGTCAGGGCAGTGGCTTGGGGTTCACCTGTGCTCCAGGTGGTGGGCAGGGACAAGGGAACTTCCAGAATCCTGTCATCTTAGGCCCTCCTGATGGCTGCTGCAGCCCTGGCTTCCGGAAGGGGCTCAGGCATTAAGCCAGGGGAAGGGCCTGGATTTTCAAGTCAGTAGGCAATCAGCCAGGTCACATGGAATTAAAACCAAAGGCTCCTAAAGAGGATAAATGAGCCATAAAGAAAGGCTTTGCTTTTCAAGTCTGTGCATGTAATTCCTTATTTTATATCATATACATATTTGTTACCTTTTAATTACAGCCAGGATTTAAATTTCCATAATTACATAGAAGTGGGTTTTATCCCACGTAGCCAAATACTGTGTAGACTATGTTTCACAGGTAACTATGAATATGGCTCCTGGAGCCCAAAACTAATATTTGAGAGTCTGGATTTATATAAAAGAGAAATGGAAGAGGCAAGAAGAGTTCAGGAATCGTTTTATATGGGGCTTTCCCCTGAACCGCCTTAAATAACAAACTCTGTTCCTGCCTATGAAATAACTCAAATCTAGAGCACTGCATTTAGGAGCTGAGAACCTGCAACCCAGCTGGGCTTTGTCACTGCCACCTTCGTGGACCTGGTCACGTCACTTGCCTCTGGGCTTGTGCCCGCATCTGTAAAATAAATTTGGACAAAATGATCACTCTTCAAGTTTGAACATTTTGTGATTTGCTAATTGAGACTTTTCACGTGTATCTCTGGCCTCCAATCTCATGCATAAAATGGACTAAACCCACGTACACGTGTACCTGCCTTCCCTGCCCCAGGCCTGGTGTCCTGACAGCCACCCGCTCCTCCAGACAGTATGCGATGTTACCTGAGGCTCTGAGTCAGCCTCTTCTCATTTGCTTAATTGCTAATGGAGCCGGTGGTAATTTTCCACCCAAGAGTTTCTATTTTTTCAAGCCAGTTAGAAGCCCAACATTTCAAGAGCTTGGAACCCTGGCATCTGTTCTGTCTCCCTCCCTGGGCAGATGCCTGGCAAGGACAGAGCCATGCGATGTGGCTGTGGATGGATTTAGGAGGTTGGGTGTTTTCTTGGTACCAGCCTTGGTGAAGGCCCCCTGTGCCCCTCCCTCATTTCCTGCAGGTGAGCCAGCACAGATGGTCCCTGGCGGGGACCTTGGCAGCTTCCCAAAGCCAGAGATGGGGGCAGGTGCCCACCTGGGAGGAGGTGGGAGGAAGCCTGTCTTAGGACTGGAAGCCAGATGTTACCATAGAAACCAGTCTGCTGGTGGCTTGTCCTCAGCCAGGTGAGGTCTATTCTCAAGGCAGACTCTGCTGGAGCCTGGTTTCCCATCCTAATTTCCCAGCACTCATTCTTGGTGGCTCAGGGCAAGTGGGTGATGGCAGAAATCCTGTTTCAGAAACTCAGGATTCAAGCCCGGGACAGATGAGGGGAAATCTGTTCTTCCAGCCAAAAACAAACAAACAAACCCTCTTTGCAGTCCCTTTTCCCTCGAGAGCCAGGTGAGTTGAGCTGTTGACCAGAAGAAGGTGCCCTGAGGCTCTCTCTCCAGGCTGAGAAGGAAAAGGTGAGTCAGGCAGAGGTCTCCAAGTCAGCTGTGGCATAGGTATTGGTAGCTCTGTATTAAAAGTCACAGGCAACCCCTCATCCAGGGTAGACCCTGGGATGCAGGGTGAAAGAAGGGAACCCTAAACTTCCTAGCATCTACTTCAACCTGATGTTAGAGGTAACAGTAACGATGATAATGACCCTGGTCACCATGTTGTTAAGCCTCTGCTCTGTACTGAGCCCTGAAGATGCAGACTCAGATAAATGACTTGTCCAAGGTCTCACAGCTTGTAAGAGGCAGAGGGGGGACTTGAATCTGGTACCACTCTAACCCTAAAGTTCAGGCTCTGACTTAGAGCCAGTGGCCAAGGGTTTTTATCGGAAACATAACAGATGCGTAGGCAGTAGTTTCACAGTGCTACCTGGAGCCGTGGACTCAGAATTGCCACTCTGAAAGGAGCTGGAAAAGTTCTCTTCCCTGGGGGAACTCGGAATACCTGCCTGGGTGGGGTGGAACATTATCCAAAGGACTACCTGCCTGGGTGGGGTGGAACATTATCCAAAGGACAAGAGCAGGTTGGAGTGGAGGAGAACTCAAGTAAGCACCTCAGGGGCCGCCTCCACTTTGTAGAGAAGGGGCTGGGTCAGGGCCAGGTGTAGCCGGGTGTCAAGTGCTGGGGCATCCTAGTCAAATGAGGAAACTGAGACAGAGACAGGCAAAGTGGAAGACTCTGGGTTTCTACTGTGACCAATACAACATTGTTGAGATGGCACTTTTATCAGGCAAATGAAATTTACATTCATTCATTCATCCCTCCGGTAAACACAGATGAGGTGCCTACGATGCGGCAGGAACTGCCCACAGCGGTATTAAAGAGTCTCTACTTTTCCCTTATGGACATTACAATACAGAGGAGGAAGACCAGACATAGAACACACACACACACACACACGATAATTACACAGTTCCAAAGTGAGATAAGTGTTACGAATGAAAATCTCAGGAGGAACAATGAATAGTGCCTTGAGGGTGGCTATTTAGAGGACATGGTCAGGAAAGACCCCCTCAGAAGGAAGTGTTTTAGCTTACACTTAAAAGATGAGAAGAGCTACCATTCTGGGGAAACCATCCCAGGCAGGAGGCACAGGGTACTGGGAGGTTCTGTGGTGGGAAAGAGCCCAGTGAGCTTGAGGAACAGAGAGGAGGCCAGGGGGGCATGGGCAGGGGAGGGTACAGGAGCCCAGGAGGTAGGCAGGGGCTGGACAATGCAGAGCTGATGGGTCACACTCGGGACTTTGGATTGAACTCTAAGAGCAATGGGAAACAGAGGTTTCTAAGCAGAGAGGATACCACGACTAGATCTGTGTTCTCAAAAGATCACTGTAGAAACGGTCGCATAGCAGACCTTTGGGTCTTCAGGCCAGTCTCCTGAGTCTTCTCTCTGGGGTGAACTTGTCTTTTGAAGCTTGGAGAGGGAAGCTGGGGCAGCTGGGGAGAAGAGGGAGGGGAGGGAGTGGACTAGACCTCCCCACTTGCCACATCCTCCAAGCCCCACTTTGGGGAGACCGAGCTCACAGCCAAGTGCAGATGGAATATCTTTCTTTTCCTTGCTTCCCAGCTGCAAATGTGGGTCAAATCCGATGGCCAGCAGTGGGGCGGGGCTGACCCTGGTTCACTGGAGCTGGTTAGACATGGACAGCTGTGCCCCTTTGCTCCTTCCTTCCCACTCCCCCTCCCCTGGGAAAAGAAGAGAACCCCAACATTCTATGGAGACTGTGGAAAGGCCTTCACAACAGGAAGCCTCTGGGTGACCTAGGGGCTGGAAGGGACACAGGCTGGGAGGAAGATGGCGGGAACTGAGAAGGCGGAGGTTCAGAAAAAGGGAGAGGGAAGGCCCCTGACAGGAAGCTGGGCTGGGGTGAGAAGGGGCTGAGAGGAGGAGGGTTCAGCATCTGGGAGGAAACAATACAACCACTTTTCTATATTTTTCTTGAATGTATGCCCATCTTCTTTCTAAAACAATTTGGGGAAAACATCACTTATCGGGACTTCCCTGGTGGCGCAGCGGTTAAGAATCCGCCTGCCAATGCAGGGGACGTGGGTTCGAGCCCTGGCCTGGGAAGATCCCGCATGCCGTGGAGCAACTAAGCCCGTGCGCCACAACTACTGAGCCTGCACTCTAGAGCCCGCGAGCCACAACTACTGAAGCCTGCGCGTCTAGAGCCCGTGCTCTGCAACAAGAGAAGCCACCGCAATGAGAAGCCTGCGCGCACCAACAAAGACCCAATGCAGCCAAAAATAAATTAATTTTAAAATTTTTAAAAAATTAAAACAACAACAAAACATCACTTATCACCCACCCCCAGACCAGTGCCATTAGCAAACTACTGGGGAAGGACCCCTCCCTGGGGACTGAGTCTGCCAGCGGAGAATCATGCAAGGTAGTTGGAGGGAGAAGTAGAACACTGCTTACCTGCAATAAAATCTGAGATTTTTGTGGGCTAAATGTGTGTGAGGGCAGAGAGATTTATTTTAAATGGTTTTGGTGACACCTCTTTTTGGCCTGACGGGTGGGTGAGGCATGTAAGTTACCTGGTGGAAGTGGACTCGAATGGGGGAAAAGTGAGAACAGCAGGAAGGGACTTGGAAGACCTCTTCCAGTTCCTTCCCACCTGGCAGGCAGTAGGCATCTCACCTGACACCCAAGCATGGGACTCATTCTGAATCGCCCTGAGCACAGGCTGGGAGAGAGGCAAGAAGGCAGAGATTCGACTTCCGTGGGTAAATTTAAATGCTTTTATTAACAATCTCTTTACATTACAAGGATAATATGACAAAAGGAAAGTTTCTGCGTACATATTATGATAAACCAACATAGCTCTATTTGTATCCAGTGTTCTAGGTCCCGTCACACAGGTACTATAAAGCGTAGTCTGCAAAGTAATAACATCAAGAGTTGTTTTTTTTAAGAAAGAAAGTATTAACATATTAATATGTATGTGATAATAGACTCCTAGGTATTCCCCCCACCCCCACTGTGTTTTTCCTTTGTGATTGAAATGAAACGGTTCAGCAGCGTGGGGGGTGGAGAGAAGGAGAGAGACGGGGCTGTAAAAGACCGAATCAGACTGCTGGCTCTTCCGGAGAGACAAAAGTGAAGACTGAGGGTGCCCCGAGGGCAGCCTGGCCCTTGTCTTTTTGTGAGCAGTATTGTAACCGGCTGTCCTCCTCTGGAGGGAGGGCCCGGCGCCCTTGATGCCCCATAGTATGCTCTCTCTCTGAGGTACAGTGCATTGTGGGATTGCTACCCGGGGATGCCCATCCCCTGGCCACGGGTCTGGTCCACCGCAGAGGGAGGAAGGCTCGGGCCGGGCCTGGTCTCTCTTGAGCCAGGCACTGGAGGGTGTTTGGAGGCCCGGTTGGCAGCTAGCTGTGGCTCAAGGAGACCCAGGAGGACGTGGAGGGGAGAAGAGGTGGGCACTGTCAGAACAGACCCTCCCCGGACTGTAGGTATGGGGATGTCTGCTGGGGACTGAGGTACGTTGGTAAGATGGGAGGGAAGAGTAGGACAGAGGTCAGGGGAGGCTCGGAGATGGGAGATAAGCGCCTTTGAAGGCCAAAAGGCAGAGGCGGGTCTAGAGAACAGAGGATCCCGCTGCCCTCCGTCTCCCATCATCTGTAGCCCCTACCTCCCTACCTCCCCGGGGAAAGAAACGATCGAGAGAAACCTGGAAGTGAAACGGGTTTCTGATTCTGTCAGGGCTGCACAAGCCCTTCGTCATGCTGCCAGGGGCACCAGTGACCCCTCAGTCCCCCAGACATCCCTGCCATCTAGGGGTGGGAGCAGGGACAAACTGAGGAAGGCGCCCTCCCCGGAGGAAGTGAATGAGCTTGGGGCATCCGGCTTAGCCTCTGCCTCGAGTCACAGAATCAGAACAGTGTACGTGAACTAAACCTGCCTGTTACGGTGCCGGTGGGGTGAGGGGTCGCTGGGCCTCCGTGCAAGAGAGGGAAGTGCGTTGTCCTGAGTACAGCCAGCAGCAGCTGTGCAAAGTGGGCTGGGCCAAAGCCCTCCTTCTGAACTTGAGTTGCTACTGAATTTATGAGTGTGCGGATATGTCTCTCTCACCCTTCCCCGTTAGCTGATGCCCCCTGCCCTGGCCAGAAAGCCTCTGGATGGTGGGCAGCGCTGGCTGGCCATGCTGCCCTGGCAGACAGCGATGGAGTGGGTGAGGGAGGCCAGGACGGCTGTAGTTCAGAGGTTTGGCCTCTAGGGGGCAGCAAAAAGCATCTAAAGGGGGAGCGGGTGGCATCTTTCCTGGACCTCTCTTGGTCCAATTTGCACCTTTCCTACGGCCACAAATGCTGCTTATTCCTGTGAGGGGGAGGGTATTTGGGGAAACTGTGCAGTGGTCCCCCCACCAGGGGTCAGAGACCACGTCCTACTGCCAAGCAGCTGTGACCACCCAAGCGTAGGCTTGTGGGGGGCGGGGACTAAGGGGGCACTTCACGGGGAGCTCAGGGGCTGAGTATCTCCTTCCAACCTCAGACCAAGCCTGCGGGAAAGAAGAGAAAGTGCACGGAGAGGGTCTGGGCCCGGCTCCCCTCCTCTTCAACACTCCGGGTCTCGGAGGCCCCGTTCCCAGCAAACCCTGCCTGCTCAGCTTCCCCGGCCCCCCGCAAAGGCTCTGCCTCCTCCCTCTTCTCAAGCGACAGGCTTTCCCGCTGCTCTCCCAGCTCTCTATAGACTCTATTTTTATATCTATTTAAACATAGAAATGTATAAATATATAGGATATTATTCATAGATATATAGACGGGATTTAATCTCTTACTCTGTGTGTATACGTACTGCATATGTCCATATATACAATATATATGCTGTAGCATTTGTATCATACACTGCACATACCCCTGCTTCCATGCACTCTCCTAGGGAGACTGGATTGCATAGGTATTTCCAGGGCGATACCACTTGAAGGGATGGGGGGATAGGGAGAGCCAGACCGAAGAGGAGGGCCGTACCATTTTCCTCCCGAAAGGGCACTTTTCCTCCCTCTGGCTAACACACAAAGATCACCTCAAAGTCTTCTTAAAATATCACAGCTCCATCCACTCAACTAAAGCACCATGTCCACAGATAGTAGAGAGAGGCCTTCCTCCGAGCAGGAGAAGGGCCCTGTGTATCTCTGGACATAATCTTCCCTCCTCGAGGTTGGAGGAGGGAGCCAGCCTAGAACCCATGACCCAGCACCACGTTCCCCAGGAGGCCGGCATCTGCAATGGGACTGTCCCAAGCTCACCTGCCCTCTGAACATGCCTTTCTTGTCTAAGGAAAAGACACTCCCCACTTTGGCTGTCCCAGGCTGGCCTGGCTGGGCCTGCTGCTTGAAAGGGCAAGGGGATCCAGAACCTTCTACCCAAACTGGCTGTAGGGACCAAGACAGAACACAAATTCTACTTGGAAATCCACCCAGACCGGAAACCACAACCAGCTCTAGAAGAATTCCTGTTCCTACGGGAGGTGGGAGAACAAACAAAGCGGGGAGGAATCTAGAAGTTCTCTTTCAACCCCCAAGCCCCTTCCTGGACCCCATGAGGCTCCAGGTGAGCGGCTAAAACGATGCCCGCCCCACAGCCCAAGCTGGGCCACGTCTGGTCCATTTCAGTCTCTCCACGATCATTTTCAGCACTCTACATGCTTTTGCCTGTTTTCTCCTTCTTGATAACACTTCTAAACAGCTGGAAAATATTTAAACATCATCTTAAATAATTACAGGGTCCTTTCTCCAAATCAAAGCGTCAACATAAGCAAGTCAAGGAGAGGGGCCTCAGCAAGACAACTCAGCATGGAAACAGGTAGCAGGGGTGGGGTGGAGACCTCCAGCTGCCCTAGATTAGGGCCCAGCACCGAGCGCGACCATCCAGGGATCCAGGACGTCGAGCCTGGTCTCATCCTCCAGTGAGGATGAGGAGAGGAGGGTCCGCGCAGTACCATAGGATGCTGCCCGCAGCCATCGAAGGAAAAAAAAAAAAAAAAAAAAAAGCTGGTGTTGTGGATGCCCAGATTCTCACATTCAACCAGGCAGGCGAAACTTGGAAATTGGGACATGGCAAGAGTTACAGACAGGGCTGGGCTGTCCTCGGGTCTCACAGATAGGTACAAAATGGCAATGGGTCTTTTTTTTCCTCCGCTGAGGAAAAGCAGACCATTTTAATCACAAGGGCTTCTGGCTCCCGAGCTCTGCGATGTCTCTACTTGGCACAATTGGCCACGAACCTGATCTCACTTCCCGCCCCCTTCATGAACCGAAGAAAGTCACTAATCAGCCAACCCAATGAGGGCAAGTTTCAATTCTAGACACAGACCTTTCATTCTAAGCCAATGGTCGTCACTCCTAAGCCAGGGGCTGAGTTTATGGGCTCTGTCTCGTCCGAAGGGACGGGGATGCAAGGACCGCCTAGCCACAGCTTTCTGTACTTATCAAAGGGAGGTTAGACTGCCCAAGCATGCGGTTCCCTGGGCCAAACCCTGAGGGTCCCCACAGTCCAAGAGTCCTTCTCAAGGACGCAGAAGAGTGGAAACGCCAGGGATGGAAATCACGGGTAATTGCATGCAGCATTCACAGGATAGAAACACTGGAGCCTCCAAGGGGTAGAGACTCTGTGTCAATTGCAGTGGTGTCTCACCCAAATTGCTCCCTGTCCCAAGGCAAAGTGGCCTTCAGAGTGTCATGGGCATCTTGAGTTTTAGAGATGCCTTCCCCAACTTCAGGACCCGCCAGAGAGCTCATCCTCTCTGAGGTCCGGAGTCTAGCTGGGCAGGTGATGGCTAGCAGCCTCGTGCTTCTGGCCCAGAGGCAGGTGGCCAGCTCCTGCCCCTCTAAAAAGACAAGGCAGACACTGGCATTGGCCCAAAGGATTTTTTCCCCTCTGGATAAAAATTTGAGCTAATTTTGGCCACGGCCTCCTGAGAGGAAACAGTCGCAGCCCTGATGCGGTACTCAGGCAGCCATCAGCGATTCTCTCCTCCTGGTTTCCAAATGAGTGGTCTAGGGGAGGACTCTCTATCTCCTGACATAGTGGGTGGGGAGGTGCAGAGGGGGGCAGGAGGAGGCGTAAGGCAACTGTTGGCTAGAAGAAAGGATCCCGACTGCTGTTTCTGACCCCTACGGAGGCCCACCTTGCCAGCCATCTCTGCCCTCAACGCATCTCAGTCTGTGCGATGTTCAAAGGAAGCTCCCACAGACACGGTGGTTTGGGGGTGTGGTGGAGAGGAAGTTGGGGAGGGAAAGGTGGACCCTTGTGCTTTGCACTTGACCACAGTTACTGACCCTGATGGGAGGAGGCAGATGGGGAGAGAAGACATCGGCCTAAAGTGGAGAAGGGGATGAAGCTGGGAACTTCAAAGCACGAGGAAGGGCTCTGGGTCTTTCCTTGCAAGTTCCTGCTAACTCTCTCCTTGTTCAGAGGAGGGTGGGAAAGTACGTGCGACTGGGGAGGGGGGTGAGGGGTGAATGTCACCAGGCAGGGGTGCATTGATTTGTTGAAGAAGGCAGCATATGAGGCCTGGCAGTGGGACAGTCGGAGAAAACCAGTTGGTTTTTGTTTTTTTAACATGCTACATCACTGTTGAAAACAAACAAAAAAGTTTCAAAAATAATATATAATATATATAATATATTTATATAATGAAAAGCTATCGACTAGCAGCAATGACTCTAAAGTTATCTTAGCACCAAGACCATGGGGTGGGGGGGAAGGGATCTGGAGGGGGTGAAGGTCTGGCAGGACAAGGAAGGAGGGGGTGACATGTTCAGTGTTGATGACAGTTCCACTCCGGTTCTCAACGGTGGCATGAGCCCTCGGAGACAAGATAAACCAAGAAGGAAGGAAGCCACCACAGTTTTCTAATGTCTGAGCCGAGCAGGTGGGGGACGCTGGAGCCATGCCTGTGGCCAGATCACACCGTCCTTTGCCCACCCTCTGCCAACTGAGAGGGATGGCTCCCGACAGACCACAGACAATGCAGCTCTTCCTCTCTCCCCCCAATATAACCTGCACTCACGATGTAGGATCTCTGCATATCAGATATGCATACATCAGATGTGGAAACACGGACAGAAGTTTTTAACAGCTCACGCACATTTTTTAAAAAACTCCCTTGCGAGGTATACTGGTAATTAAATGAACAAAAGAGCATTGATCAAGACTCCTCTAGATTAAACCACTACTTGCCTCAGGGAGTAGGCGAGTGGCTATTTCTAAAGCTTATATCTCGGGGTGTGTGTGTGTGTGTGTGTGTGTGTGCGCGCGCGCGTGTGCGTGTGCGTGTGCGTGTGTGTGTGTGTGTGTGTGTGTGTGTAGGCTGATGCCTTGAGAGTCCTGTCTTACCTCTTGTGTATTCCTTTCTTTTAGGACGTCTCTACCCTGTTCAAAAAAGGAAGCGTTCGCCGGCATAGATGCATTACCCACTTTCCCACTACCTTCCTGCCAGGCTGCAGGGCTTGTCATCAGCCTTACTGCAAAAGGACCCAATCTCTAGAGACTCTCATCGGAGTTATGCATAACCCAGGGCACAACTTGCATTGACATCTCCTGCCACCGGACTCTAGCAGGCATTTCTTGATTATTAAAGGGAAAATAAAATACCCCCAAACACATTATATGATTATAAAGACAGAGTATAAATAATTCATGTAAATTGATTACATACTTTTCATTTTACTTGTTTTTAGCCAAAAATTGCTGCCCTACTGGGGTAGAGACTTTTTGGCTCTTCATTTCCCCCATATTCCCTGGATCTGAATGGAATTATATTATGTTATCCCACACCAGGTCAAACAGGAATGCAGGAGCTCACGCCCCACCCCCACCCGTCCCCGGGATTTCAAGCTCGGTGTAAGGCGATTTTGCCTTCAGTATAACAGGTAAAATGTTTAGGATCCAGGGGTCTGGAAGGAGGGATTCAACAGACAAGGGACAGGACAAGCGACACGGGTAGGGAGTGGTGGGTGTCACAGTCTGACCGACACTTTTGTTTCGAGACAGTGAAGGAACGCTGGTCAGGAAATGAATGAAAATCTCTCAAGCTGAAGTTGGGTGGGAGAGGGAAAAGTCAAATACCCCGATCCAGATACACAGCCCACCCTATCCCAAATGAGAGATCTGATTCAGCTGGACCAGCTGGTCAATGAAGAGGCCAAGAAACCCCCCTCATAAAACCAAACAAGAAAAAAAAAAAAAAAAGACAAGAACATACACCCAAACCCAAACCCTTCAACCCCCAAACGAGAACAGAAACAAAATGAGCTACCTAAAGGTGATGACAGACCCGTCATTTTAGCTTATGCGGTTGGTTGACTGTGAGGTGGGAGCACGTGTGGCCCCAGCACATGCTTCTGTGAGTGAAAATGAGTTTCCACGTGTGTTGCAGCTGCCAAATTTTGTAGACGAGAGTCAGTTTCTGACATCATTCCTTTCCCAGTAGCTTCTGGTGGACGTGTCACCTTGGTTTTTAACATCTTTTCAGTGTGGGTTTATATATATATATATATATATATATATATATATATATATATATAAAATATAATATATATTTATATAATGTATCAAAGCTTATGAGTATAGGTTAAAAAAATATTCAACAGCTTAGTGAACTCTGCGATCCGGCTCCCTAAATATCCGGGTAAAACTCTGACCCGTGGTCCACGGTCTGAAGCACTGGCTTCTGTTCCAGCGCAGACATCCTGCTGAGGACCTCGGCCGACAGTGTGTAACTGTTGCCAGACTTCTCCTCGAACCAGCTGTCCAGGGCTCGCTTGGCATCAAAGTTGGCGATCGGAGGGCCGTTGACAGCGATGGTCAACAAGTCGCTGAGCTGCTCCAGGGTCAGGCGGGAGCGGTGGTTTTTGCGGACTCGCTGCAGGGCGTTTCGGCCTTTCTCGCAGCAAGCGGTGGAGGTCGGGAGGACTTTGATGACCTGGATGATCTTGTTCAAGAGTGGAAACCTCTGCTTGTATTTGCAAATGTGGCCGATCAGGTCCTTGAAGCCGTTTTTGGTGTAGTAGTCAGCCTTGAGTTCCCGCCACTCCATCAGCAGACTCCCCCGGGGGTCCAGCCCTTCCCTGCAGACATCCCGGGAAAAGGTGGGGATGGCCTCCAGGTGATCAAAGATCTGCACCATGTCCTCCTTGCCGTAGCTCATAAGCTCCTCGCTGTTCCTGGGCCAGGCGGCCAGGTCAAACACCTGGCAGGCCTTCACGAAGATCCGGCTGCGGGAATCGAACCGCTGAGCCAGGATCACTTGGGTCTTCTGGCAGATCTTCTCCCGGATGGACTGGAACTTGGCTTCGGCCACCCTGAGGTTCTTCACGGAGATCCCGTTGAAGCTCTCCCGGAAGTTCTCCTCGAACTCCTGCAGGTACTCCCCCGGAGAGTCGGCCAGCCGGCTGATCTCCTGGATGGCCTCCTCGAGCTTGTCGTCCACCTGGGACACCAGGAGGTACTCGCCCTGGAAGACGTAGGCCAGGCGTGACAGCACGGCGATCACGTCCAGGAGGAAGTAGACGAGCTTGATGGACTGGTAGTCCATGAGGAACTGCAGCAGGGCCAGCGCGATGGCCGAGGCGTCCGCCCTCTGGGTCTGGCTGCTGACATCCTTGAGGTGGGCCACCACCTCCAGGTAGTCCTTGATGAGGGCATTGAGGACGTTCTGCTCTCCGATGATCCACCTCACAGCCCGGATGTCCCCCAGGAACTCCGTCTCCTCGCAGAGGGTGGACGCCGTGGACCGCAGCTCGCACATGAGGCGTGGCGAGTAACGGTAGAAACTCAGCAGCTGTTTCAGGTTGTTCTCCAGCTCCTCCAGGCAGGGGAGCTCCTTCCCACTGATGGCATCCAGGATCTCCAGGTGGGGCCGGTGCACCATGAAGGGCAGGCACAGCAGCCAGGGCAGCGTCTTGCGGATCGTCATGAACATGCTGGCCCGCAGGCTGGCTGTGACGTTGGCCCCGTCTATGCCCAAGCCAACGGTGGGCTTCTCATCCTGCAGCCGAATGCCCAAGGCGGAAAAGGCCCGGTCAAGCGCCTGGAGGTAGCTCTCTGTGCTGGAGAACCCCAGTTCCTGCAGGGACAGGAACTCCGTGGCCGGGGGCCCGTCGCTGCTGGTGTATTGGACATAGACCGCCACCGTGTCAGCCAGCAGGTCGTCGCTCTGTCCATCCAGGATGATGCTGAGGCACGGTGACTGGCGGATGCGCTCCACCAGGTCTTCGCGCAGCGCCCGGGCGATGTGATGGATGAGGATCTGACAGTCTCCCTCGTTCATGTACTGGTCCACCACCTTGAGCTCGCACTTCCGCAGCAGCTCGGCCAGGGGCCGGAAGTCCAGGTAGGGCCTGCCCTCCAGGGCCAGGTGGTAGGCGGTGTTGAAGAGCAGGGTCATGTTGCGACACATCTCTTCCGTCTTCTCGGGGTGCATGCGGAGCTTGTAGAGCTGCAGGCACTTCTTGTGCAGGTTGCTCTGACTGTGCAGCTTGATGGTGTGAATCTTGAACTGCTTGGAGCCAATGATGAAGGCCGAGGTGCGGGAGGACTGCACCGTGTACTGGCGGCAGACGTGACACCACATCTCGTTGAGGGTCGGAGAGTACCGCAGGAACCAGAATTTCTTCAGCCACTCCTGCTTGAAGCGCCGGATTCGGCGCCCGGTGGCCGACGACATCTTGGAGGGCTCATCGGTGGCCGCCATCATATCGTTGGAGACGGATTCGTCTGCCGAATCGACCTCCTGGTCGTCGTCCTCCATGATGGCAGGGCCGGAGACCATGCTCTCTGAGGCTGGAAGACAAATGGGAAAGAAACAGTTACACCTGCTGGAAAAAACACGGACATTTCCAAAATGAAGGAAATGGGGCCCAAAAGGTAGGTGTCGCATTCTGTGAAACAGGAGCCGATCCCTATGACAGACTGAATCCCAACCTGGAATTCATTTATAAGCACTCCTGTCGTCCATGCATGTCTCACCCTCTCTGTGCATTAGCCCCGGGGGCCACCACGCTCCAGGCTGCCTGCCCTCACCTTCCACGAGTAGGTGCTCAAGGAACTTAAATGTTCTGTATCAACCGAACAGCACAACTAGGAGGGCAGAGCTGCTGGAGCAACAGAGCACATCAGAGGTTCCATAGTGGTACACAGCAAGGACAGGACGTGGGACGCGTCCCACCACCAAGGCGGTCAGGGGAAGGCGCGCTGCCCTCAAATGAAGGGAGTTCGGGCCCCAAGTGATTTCGGGATCAGAACACAGTGTAGTTAAGATGCGTGCTTTGAAAATCTGAGACACCTCATTCTGAGCTAAGGGGTGCGGTTAAAATAGGAAGTGCTATGTAACTCTCTAACTCAGCTGCAGGTGCGTACTGAGAAAACCTCCTTGTGGTTGAGCATCCCTAAAAGATGCAGGCAGCCAACAGAAAGCAGCAAAGGCAACTAAATGCCCTGTATCCCCGTCGGTGAGGCCGGGGGCTCTCCCCCACGGGACAGCCTGCCTGAGACTGGGAGAGAGAAAGATTGGGTTTAGAAGTTGGGCTTTGGGGTAAGACACTGGAGAAAGGCAACGGATCAAGAACACAGCACACACCCCTCCTGCGGCAGAACTTCCTTTATTGACGAGGAGGATACAAGGGCAAGACCCAAAGCCCCCACCGGAGCTGTAAGGCAGCCTGTCGGAGGCACCCGAGGGCGTGCGCTGTGGCCGGTACCCATCTCCGAGCTCCACGCCCCAGGTCTCCCCAAAGTTGGCTCCCCTGGGGAGCACCAGGCCCCCCTCCACACTGCCCACCGCGTGCTCTTCCCTCTGACAACAGTCTCATCCACACCAACTTACCTGCGGGGTCTGAGAATTCGGGGAGCTCCAGTACCTGTGCTGGCAAGGTGGGGGGCTCAGGAAGCGTGCCAGACTTAAGCATGTCTAGTTCGGCCTGGAGTTCCCGGACCTTCTTCTTTAGGCGAATACAGTTAGGGCAAAAGGAGGTGGTGGGCAGCTCGTGAGGGTCGGATGCAAGGGAGGCCTCGGCGGGACTGTCGGCCTTGAACGACGAAGGCTCCTCCTCTTCATCCTCCAGTGGGCCTGCCTCCTTGGAAACCCCTTGGGGGATCTTCCAGTCTCCTTCTCCCTGGGTCCGGGTGACATTCTGCACGCCATGTGACACAGTCATTGCACACTGACTGTAGGCGTCGTTCTGGTACTTGGGGACCTTCCTGATGACCAGCGAGGTGCTCAGTGCCAGCTGGTGGGCTTCTACCTTTGCAGATTCCAGTGAGGCCTCCAACACATCCTTGAAAATGAGGTCGATTTTCTTCTTCTTGGCCTGGGGGTGCACGTCCCCCTCGTCAAAGCCACGCTTGTAGGGACTTTTGCCCTGTCTCAACACGGGGAGCTGCAGGGGACCCCTCAGGTCTTCTGGGTTATCCAGAGCCTGCTCAGACTTCTCCCTCTGCAACTTCTTCTCTCCTAGGAAGGAAAACCAGGGTGTGAGGAAGTGGGGAAAAGCCCCAAAGAGGAGAAACCAACAGAAAATGAAGCGCTCCTCTCAGGAAGTCGCTTGACACATCCCTCTGGGTCTGGCCTAATGGAGCAGGTGTGGCAAAAAGGGAGGTGGATTACTCAATGGATCACGGGGTCTAGAGTCAAAGGACCCGAAAAAGTGGGAAGAACTCTTTTTAAAGAGACTGTTTCCATGGAGCTTTATGTGTAGAAGCTCTATGTTTATAAGTTGAGCAAACGCTATAGGGGCAGGGAGTTGGAAGTTAAGGAACTTGCCATCCTGTCATCCTAGAAGATGATATCCCACGTGATTAGCCGGGTGGGTGGTACCATAGCTCAGCTAAGTGCATGTGGAGTCCCCACCCCTCCAGGCTGCTCCTCCAGTCCCAGCAATCGGAAGATGGCTGCTTCGACTTGGTAAAAGGTACACACGAAACACTGAGGCCCACTCCTTCCTCCTCCCTGACTCTTGGGAGACAGCCCTGTTAGGGCAAAGTCTGCCTTATAGCAACTGTCCTTTCTAATTCTCCCAGGAACCGGAAGCCTTGGATTATGTGAGGAAGCACGGCCTGAACCTCTGTGGCTCTCACGGATGACCGAGGCAGGAAGAAAAGGGAAGTCGGGCATACCAACAGCGGCTGTGAGCTCCAAGATGGCAGCCCCCCAGCACGATAAAGCACAACACGCCCACGCGGACCCAACACACGCTCAAACTACAGTAGCTGTGTGTCCTTACCTGACAATTCTAAGGACATTTCCTTTTCTATTTCTATCATGTAAATGACGTCAAAGACCTTGGTGAACACCCCAGCAATATATCATGTTAGCCTGATTTTTCAAAATGGCCAACACAGTTGCATAAATTGCTATAGACGTATGGATGCTGCCTGGGGCGACAGATGCTAAGAGGGACCCTCAGAAGGTCCTGACAGCCGTCTATGGAGCTAGAACTCTCAAAGGCTTCCTAGATCAGGGGCGGGGCCCTGGGAGATGTGACTCTGACCAACGTCTTGACCTGAATATATGTTGTAATTAGGCTTCTGAGAGCTGCGTTTGCTCAAGGCCTCCGAGTGAAGGCCAAGGGCTCTCCATGTGCAATCCAGACGTTCCATGCTGTGACCAAGCCTTGGCATCCCACAGCTGGCACGGGGTGATGTACCCTGGCCCGTGTATGACTCCGGGTTTCCCACAGGTCACAGCACAGAAGGGAGCAGCCTATTCAGGATGATCCTTTTCTGTCCTCACATGAACACCTAAGGAATGACCTTATCTCCTGAAGGCTCCAAGGCTCCTGAAACTCAGGCGGCTCCCCGCAGCCTTGTTTCTATAACATCTGAGGGTGGAGATGAAGAGAACTTTTCAAAAATGCAACTTGTTCGCCTTACAGATCAGACACTTGCCCATCAGAATCTCTGAAAGTCAAAGGCCACCCTTTCACTTTCTCATGGACCAATCAGGCAGCAAATAGCTGAGGATCTCAGGAGGTCCAGGATACGCATCACCGGGGATTCCTCATGCATCTCTACTCAAGGACAAGGTTATTCAAATTTCCTAGTATGAGCAGGCGATTTCTTTGGGCTCAAGGCTCCCGGAAAAATCTATGGGTCAAAAAAAATCTTTAAGCATTATGAAATTGATTCTAAAGCCTCCATAAAACATGAGGGAAACACCACAAAGAAAATCAATGACCCAAAGTAGACAAAAAACATAAACTCTTTGAATACATGTATTAGATGCATCCTATTCTTAAAAGATAACCACAGAGGAATAATTTATACTCTTCAGGAAGCAGTTCTGGGCTCCAACTAATGTCTCTACTTAATAAGAGCTAATAAGTCACGCTCTGGACTTCACCAAGGCTCCAGCCTCCAATTCCAAAGAAGCCTCCTCCCATGTAAGACCTTGAGTGGTTGAGCGTGGGGAATGCCCCCTACAGAGCAGAACTGGCACACAGATCTAAGACACCACTAACCGTATCAGAGTCTGCCAAAGCTACAGGCTACAGGGACACACGTCTAAAGGCCACTGAGCTCCACGGCTGCTTCCCAAGGGCTTTACGGCCAAGTCCACCCTCTGCTCTGGCCCTGCCCCATGGGTGGCTTCCAGTTTCCTTCGTGTTTCCTACTTCTCAGCCTGGCCAGGAATAGACACCCCTTCCTCCTGTATCTTCACACATCTTGGTTTATCTCATTTCAAGTCTGTCTGCCACGCTCCTTTGAACCACTCCTGAAAGCTGATGCCCTTCTCTGAGCGCTCCCCTTGGGTCTCAGGGCTCTCTGAGGATGAAGCAGCTTGAGGTGCTCTGGAGTAGACACGGGGAAAAAAGGGACATTACAAATCCAGAAGAATTCAAGAAGATCATGGCCAAGGGATGGAACCCATGTCCTCGGGTATGACTTCTCTTGGTTTTCTCTTCTTCTGGTGATATGATTCTTTTGGAGATTTCTTGGTGGTCTTCATTCATTTCTTCTTTTATCCATTCAACCAAGATTTATGGAGGACGCATCAGACACTTTTTTACATGGCATCTCCAGAGGTCAAGTGGAAACCACGGCAATCATGTCACAGAAACATGCCTTCCCAAGTATAATCGGCATGTATGCACCTAACACCCAGCTCCAAAGAAAACAAGAGATGAGGGTATCTATTGGGTCTCCTTTCACTGCTCATCCGATCACCAGATACCTTTTACCAAGTCAGGCAGCAGTTGTGCACTCAATGTCCACAATTCGCTTTGCTCTGTTTTGGTTTTGAAGACAGCTTACTTCCAATGGGTCACTCTTACCCCCTTTTCATCTCTTCCCCTCATGCTCTAAATGAAGCTTTACTTCCAATAAGTAGATTGGTCAGAAACATGATATGGTGGGGCTTGGGTATAGGCTTGGTTCCCGGGACCAGATGGACTCTGGGTCTTTGGATATGTGGTTTTAGTGTAAGGAAGGTCCTGCTGGAAAAAGGACCTTGGGCTCACCCGTTTGCCCTGGCATGGCTGAGGATGGAGTAAAGAGGTAAAGGCCTAGGAGCTGGGGAGTATTTTAAACCACTTTCAAATGACTCATTTAAATGGAGCCTGGATGGATACCCACCCACCAGGCCACCACCCACCTCCCTCCAATCTTCTTCTCCTAACAGAGATTGTTCTTTCACAGCATATCATTAGGACTGCCAGGAATGAGACCAGGAGGAAGCAGGGAAGAAACTAGTTTTGTCTGGGAGGCCTTATAACACTGTAGGTTAGAGCTTAGACCCTGGACTCAGACAGACGTGGGTTAGGAACCTAGCTCCGCCCCTGCTTGCCATGGGATTCTGGGTGAGTCACTGTATTTATCTGATGCTCGGTTTCTACATCTGTAAGGTGGGGATAATAATCCACATGCTATCATTAGTATTAAAAGTTTACAACTGAGGGCTTACGATGGTCAAGACAGACATTGTTCTAAATGCGTTACGTATATTACCCATCTAACTCTCACTGGGCACTTATCGGGCAGGTGCTACTAGGATGATCACATGGGACACCATAGAAAACCTGCTTAGCACGTATTAAGTACTTAGTAAATGTCACCTATTATCGAGCCAGTGGCAGTTCACAACATCCTTCCATCAACTTGAGTCGGGGAAACAGAATCAATTTTGATTAAACTTGTATGCTTGGCATTGGAGACTTGTCTCTCTCCCTGATCCTCTGAAACGTCTATAATAGGGCTCCTGACCACGTCTGAGGGAGGAGGACACACCGGATGGCCACGGCTGGTGCCAGAGCGGCTGCTCCTACCTAGACCATCAGTTCCCCTGAGTCCCTCTGTGTCTCCCCATTGCTGGTGTACTGTATTTCCCATCGGTTTTCCTAGGAAGCTGCTAGAGAAGCATTTCTGGCCTCCCCTGGGGCTTGGCAGTGGGCGTGGCCCTCCCTTGGGTGTGGGCACTCACCTCTGGCCAGGTTGCGGTGGATGGTCTCTTGGGACATGCTGTGCAGGCGCTTCATGTAGTCTTCGCTGTACCAGACCCGCAGCCGCTCCCCGGGCCGGATGTCCCGGCACGCCCGGAAGTAGATGCACTCGCTGTGCTGGAACGCCAGCAGGTTCTGCTCCCTCTCCTCCCGGGAGATGACCACGTACCTGGGGGCGAGGGGGACAGGTAAGAACGCGCGGGCCACTCTTTGGCGAGTGCCTGCCGGTACCAGGCACGGTGCCGGGCAGGTGCCAGTGGCCAGCCGCCTATGAGCGTGTGGGTATCTGCGAAAGTCTACAGAGCAGCTTCCCTGCCGAGGAAAGGCACACCAGCTGGAGCCAGTCCCTTGTCTCACTGTTTTGTGGACTTCAAGCAAGCCTTTGAACCTCTAAGAATCTCTGTTTTCTGGGACTGGAAATGACACCTGCCCTTCCTACCTCCTAGGTCCTGGTAAATACAAGGTTCAATACCAGATATACAGGTGATTGGAAAACTATTCTTCCCTAACTTTTAACCGCAGGCATTCCCAGATACCCGCAGGCCTCTGATGGTGGTAAGGGCGAGATCCTTGAACTGTTCTCAGAATGTCACAAAGCCTAGCAGAAATGACCCATGTGAAAAGGGTGCCCACGAGATCAATTAATAAATGCTGAAGATCAAAATCTTTAAAAATAGAGGGTCCAGTGGGGACAGGGGAGGTAGGGAAAGGCAAGGAAATGTGAGAAACCACAGGTTAATCCAAGTCATTTGAAGGTAAGGAAACTGAGGCTCAGAGAGGCTAAGTGACTTGCCTAAGGTCACGCAGCTAATAAATGGGAGATTGAGGTCCATGCTTTTCTCACTAGAACTCATGGCTCCTATGTGGGCATGTAAAGCACCAACTCAGCAATGCCCAGATAACCTTTAAAGTTCTGTCAGACCCTCAGAATCTATGGACCTCACCCATTCTCCCTGAAATGACATTTCCAATATCCAACCTGCCACCTCACTCGCCTCCAAAAGGTGAGATGATGCAATACCTGTAGAGAGGTGGAGATGCACAGATCAAACAGGCAAGAGGAAATTATTTGGAGTTTTAGGGTTCTGTGGTATCCAAGTGCCTAGGAAATTTGTAGTCAAAAACAAACTTCTTTTCCTTATGCTATGATTTGTCTCAAAAGCCAGGGAAGAAATCAAAGACTGTCCGACTGGCACAGCCCAAAGAACTGTACTTTGAGCAGTCCAAGGGAAACAATAATTCACAGAAATAAATCCAAATGGATAATGAACAAAAATGAAAGGATTCAGCATCACTAATAAGAAAAGAGGCACAAAGCAGCACATTGTCTTGTTGGCACAGAGAACTTTTTTACATTGTAAGCTCTGTATTGGTAAAGGTGGCAAGACTAGGGTCTCCCATACTAATGGTGGAGAATAAGCTGGCACGACACTTTGGGAAACGACTTGGCAACATGGACTCGAACAAGTATTTGTTCATTCACGTTCACAGCAGCATTATTCACAATAGTCAAAGGTGGAAGCAACGCAAGTGTCAACTGATGGATGAATGGATAAATAAGATGTGGTATATACACCCAATGGGATATTAGTCAGCCATAAATAGAAAGGAAACTCTGACCCACGCTACAACATGAATGATCCTTGACGACACATACTAAGTGAAATAAGCCAGTCATAAAACAACAAATACTACAGGATTCCACTTATATGAGTAGTCAAATTCACAGAGACAGAAAGTAGGATGGTGGTTGCCAGGGGATGGGGGAGGGGGAAATAGGGAGCTAGCGTTGAATGGGCACCGAGCTTCAGTTGGGGAAGATGGAAAGTTATGGAGAGGGATGATGGTGATGGTTGCCCAACAGTGTGAGTGTACTTAATACCACTGAACTTTACACTTAAAAATGGTTCAAATGGTAAATTTTATTTCATTTGGGTTTTCCCACAATATTTGTAGAATTTAAAAAAGAACACCAAAACGTTAAGGTGTGGAACAAGAATGCAAAATGCATACCGCCACGCTGACTGTTCCACTGTTTGTAATGGAGCAAAAGCTAGAACATCTAAACTTCTGATACTAGAGAAACAACTGAATAAACCATGGTATATTTGTACAATGGAATGTTACTCATCTACAGAAAAATGTTTTCATAGAATCTTTCATGACATGGAAAAATGGTCCTGATATAAGGCAGAGTGGGAACAATAGGACTCAAAGCTATTTATATTATGGTTCTAATCATGCTTTACAAACAAGCCTGGGTAAACTGCTTGAAGGAAATACACCACTGTTTTAACAGTGATTATCCATTATACACGGTTCTACTTCTTTGTAATTTTCTCTACTTTTCAAGTCTTCCTCAATAAGCAGTTAATACTGTTACTCCCTCTCCCCCACCTCCTAAAAAAGGAAAAGACATACACCAACGCCAATTCCAGTACAGGGTGGCAGTGGTGACGGTCATGGTGGCCAGCAGCATTGGGAATCTACATTTGTGGTACCCCAGGCATAGCGCCCCTCACATACAATCTCAACTCTCCAACTGCAGAAGTCTGCCTTTTCTTCATACGTGAGATTTCTTCTGAATGTGCAAACTATTTTCTAGTCCCCAGTTTAGCAAGAGTCTGGGATTTGACCTAGTGGTGAGCACAGCATGGAACTGAGGTAGATCCAAACTTTCCTATTCCCAGACACAGAAGGCAAACCAACTATTCATGTTTTTTCTAACAAGAATCACTTAAATCATAGAGCACAAGGAAAGAAGAATACAGTCTTTTCTTTTTTCAGTCTCTAAACAGCCGTCAGGCTCTAAAAGCTAGAATTATTTTCTCTGGCACTCAACTTAAAGAGAAAAAAGGTAGATGAGAAACACGTAACTATCAGGGATTTATTCCAAAGAGCAACTTGGTGAGGACGTCAGAAGGTTTAGAAAGATTCAAGTCAATTTCCCCTTCCAACTTCTGGTGTTTTTCTACCCAACAAGAATCAGTATTTAGGAATAGAGGTCCTCCTGTAGAGCACAGGGAACTATATTCAATATCCTGTGATAAACAGTAATGGAAAAGAATATGAAAAAGAATGTATATATGTATAACTGAATCACTTTTGCTGTACAGCAGAAATGAACACAACACTACAAATCAACTAGACTTCAATAAAATTTTTAAAAATACTTAGGAAGAGAGCTCCAGATCTTTGTATGGATCACGAAGTATCTTCAAAGATCAAAATTGGTTCAGCATCCAGTTGTATTTGGTTGTTCTGAAAGTTGGCATTTGAAATAAGATATATATGGCAACTCTCAGTGAATCGTAACAATCCATTCCCCCCGAGAAGATGTTTATGCTGTATCATTTTTGAGGTAAAGCTAAATGGAGCCAGCTAAGTCCCAACACCAATGACTTCTAGTCAGGTCTCCCCATTGTAAGTATTTTGCAGTAACACCCAATGGCTTGATCCACTCCCAGAATCCTGCCCCCACACAACAATCCCTGTATGAGGAGGCATGCCTGTCCCATTACACGGCTGCGGGTGAACAAGAGCCCTTCCTGGAACAGAAGGCTTCCAGGGAGTGAAAAATCTTTCTGTTTGAAGTAGTTTCCAGGTCACTACTTCATTGGAGGGAAGGCACAGAGTATGTCAGAAGGGGGATGGAAAATGCATAGCACGGGCTGATCTGTAAACACTAGTGCTTATTTGATAGCTTTTCAAATCAGACCCTTTGAAGCAATCAAGGGGGTGGGCGGGTAGTGGTGGTGGTGGGGTGGTTCTGGACTGAAACTTGCATGATGATAATGGATTGTTTTTATTCCAAACTCTGCTGACTTTGGGTATTGGCTAGATAAGCACGAAGACGACACTTTTCAGACCTCACCCACTGTGTCTTATCCAGTGCACCATATTTTCTAGCTGGGTCAGGAAATGACTACCAGTTCCAACTCAAGAGAGGAAAATAACCCAAGGGGCGTCCATGTTGTTGGAAGGGACAGACAAAGGCCGGGCTCAGACACTCACTCAGTGGCTATGCCTCCGATGGAAAGGAAGCTGCCCCAGTCACTGAGGCAGAGATGAGGAAAGACTGACCAAGAAGAGGCTGGGCTCTGTATTCTCACACGCATTGAGGTCTCTGGGCTGGGAAGGTCTTTGGGTCATGCATCCACCCACTAGATGGTCACCTGGACTCTAACAGAACACCACACAGCCAGCCCTTGGCATGGCTGGAAGCCTCAGACTCTTAGTGGGGGATGTCCCCATCTTAAGCTGAAATTGGCTGCCCATTCATTTCCATCCACCGGCTCCAGTTTCACCTTCCTGTTTGACGTGCTAGCCCCACAATCCCCACTGAAGCCAAGAAAAAGAAACTGAAATCTTTTCCACCGGAAGTTGACAAGTCTCTTCATCTCTCTGTCCCCTTTGCTTTCAACTTGGCCCCTTTCCCTCCCCAGGACCAGAGGGAGAGGCCAGCCAGTCACTGCTTAGTACCCTGACCTTGGTGGGAAAGACCCTAGGCCCGGTTTCACAGAACCTCTGTATCTCCTGGAGATCGGAAAATCTTGATTTCCATGACCATGCTTTTTGGTCAAGAATGGCAGAGGTTAAAGCAGGCTGGAATCTTCCAGAAAGCGGATGGATCCCTGGTCAGGACATGGGTATTTCCTGCCTGGGAGAACCTCTCCCTGTGACTGGAAGCAAGCCAGGGCAATGCACGGATCAGGGGGTCCCTTTCCCGCTGAGGAGACTCCCAAGGGGAGCCAGAGGAAGCCATTTCAATTACTTTGAGAAGCCTCAACTCTAGGCGGGCAGGGCCTTACCTGTGACAGTCAGATACCCAGATCAGTGGGGAGGTGACCAAAAAAAAAGTGAGTGCCTCAGGGTGGTCCCTGAAGTACCCTGGCAAGTGGATAGCCCCTGACCCTTCTGGAGTCTCCTGCCAGAAATGGTGGGGTTTTTCCCCAGGACCCCTGACATACCTTTAGGGAAAAAAAGGTAGAATTCATTGAGCAACATCTCACTTTCGATTTGCAGAGAAATTAAATACAGTGAAACGGTTTCATATGTGGATGCTTTGTCCACCTCGGCCCATCAATTCCTTTCCTTTCCTTTCCTCTAAGGGTGCTGAACACAGGGCATCTGAGAGCGGATGAGATCTGGGAAGTGCCAGGGGCACTTGAGTCTCCCTCACCAACACCCTTTTCCTCGGTCATCTAACCCCTGCTTTGGGGGCCTCGAGGTTTCCACAGGAAGCGAAGAAAGAGAATATACACCAAAGAAAGATCCTGGAGACCGGGTGTGTTCCAAGTGTGAGATCAATTTCTTTTTATTGCCATCTTAACAAAAATACTTGGGAAGGCAATCTTTGATTCCAGCATCGGAGGGCAGGGCAATGCCAGGCAATAGTCAAGCCATCGGGCTGTCGGACAGGGGGAGCAGGAACCCCCAGAGAACCACAGACTGGGAGAAGGAGCCCAGGACACAGGGACGTTGCAGTTGCCCTCCATTCTCCCGCCACGGGGCTAAGCTTGGGTTGGGGTGAGAAGCAGGACTCCAGGAATGGCGGCAGCAGGCCCTGGGCATAGCAGTCCTCCCAGCCCCCACCCAACTATGGCTCTAGGGGGCAGGTGTGGCAGGATGGAGGGTTGGGATATGAGTCAGCCTCAGGCCAGGGAGCAAAGAGGACACACAGCTGAGCTGCACCCACGTCAGAGCTGAGCGGCATCTGCCACTCCCCGCCTCCCGCCCTAACTCTAAGAACCGGGCTCTCTCCCCACACTCCAAACCCAAACACGAAGCTTCGAGATGTGTGTAGCTAATGCATACGCAGCCCAAGCAAGCAGAGGCAAGGCATGCTGGGACCTGGAACGGGACAGGAGCCCTGCTGGGCTCGCGAGGGGCCAGAGGAGGGGTCGCCTTCTGGATCCCGAGACCTAGGCCCTACTTCTCCCCGGCCACTGGCTGCCAGCCTTCGTGCCGGGGCGGGGTGGGGTGGACTCGCACCCTGAACGCTGCTGTTGCCTCCCACTGAAACCCCGAAGAGCTTGGCAGGGGCAGGGGCAAGCCCCCTCCCAAGTCCCACGTCTGGTCTCTGACAGGGGAGCTGGAAAAGTCCACAGACCTGGCTTCCAGTCCTGGCCCCGCGACCGGCCGGCTGCTGTTTCATTTGTGCGCAACACAGATGCTAACGGCAGTACAGCTGGTCACAGCACTCACGTGGCTGCCTCTCCCACTGTCCCGACGACCCACTGAGATCACACGTCTGCGAGCGCAGCGAGAAACGTAAAGTGCTCTAAGAATGCCACGTAGTCTTCCCCTTCCTCCGACGTCACCCCGCTCCACAAAAGGCAAGCATGGCAGCTGAGCACACGAGCGAGGGCAAGCGGAAGGCCAAGGCTGGGGCGCCACCCACCGGGGCTCAGAGCCCTGGGGGAGGGGAGGACAGACCCCTCCCGGAAGGGCTGAGCTCTGCTTGCCCATTCTCGGGCCTCACCCTCCTCGAAAGCAGCAGCCTCAGGGCCGGGGAGGCTGATGCGGCAGCCCTGAGGACGGACAGCGGGATTCCGTTCAGATGCCCCCCACTCTCGCTCCCCCTTTCCCTGCAAGGCCTGCTGCTGTGGGGTGCAGACCAAGAGGAGGCCGACCCTCCAGGCCAAGCAAGCATCAGGCAGGTAGCTTCTCCTGCATCTTGAGCACCTGCCACAGATGAGGGAGGAGGGCTGAGCCCAGGGCAGCCAACCTGTGCGCAGCGAGGAGACGACAGTCCCCCCAACACCCTACAAGGGTCTTCGATCTTGGACACAAGAGACTGGCCCCTGTCTCAAGGCCAGACACCCCTCCTCCATCTCTCTTCCTCCCAGCGCAGACTGGCCGGCTTAGAAACTGTGCTTTCTCTTCCGAGACCTGGTAGTCCGTGCGTGGGCCGGCGCTGGGGGTGCCTCTGGGGGCTCCGCTGGGGGAGCCTCGGCCCGGGGGGTGGAGCCTGCGGGCGCTGCCCCGTCGGGCCCCCGCTGAGATGCCTGGACCCCATCCCGGATCTCTGTCAGCGTCTGGCACATCTGGCTGACACGGCTGGTCAGCTCGGCCATGGCCTGGCCGATGGCCTGCATGCCACTTGCCATGTCCCGGTGCACGGTCACCAGCTCCTGGCAAAACTGCCGAAACACCTCAGTCTGCTGGGCGTGGGTGTGGAACAGCTGCCAGTCTAGGCCTGTGCTGGGTGGGCCGGGGTGCGGCCGAGGGGCCCTGCAGGCGGCCTGGGCCTGAGGCGAGGGCCGGGGCAGGGCCTCGGGCTTGGGGCCCACTGTCTCGGACTGGTCAGAGGAGGAAGAAGAGAGGAGCAGGGCGGGCCTGGCCAGGCAGGCCTCTTCTTCTGGCGACGGCTGCAGGGGCCCCCGGAGGGGCTGCCTCGAGGGCCCGGGCGTCTCCTCATCTTCATCATCTTGGGGGACAAAAAAACAAAGAAGGGCGATTGATTACAACTGCGAGAAAGAAGGCAGCCCTGGGCTCGGACGCACCCCCCAAAGTTACCTAGCCTCCCCCCACCCTGCTACCCTTCAGCTTCGTTCGGCACCTGCCCCCCCCCCACTCGTAGAGAAGCACCTGCTCCCTAGATCCCTGAGGTGCTTGGGCCAGGCACGCCTGGGGAGACAGGTGAGCATGAACAGTGCCCAGGTCCCCAGGTCCCCTTCCTTGTACAGGAACAGCGACTTTCTAGTGGGACCCCAGCCCCAGGGATGGCACGTCGACCCAAGGGCTCACTTCCTCTCTCTGCGGCTCAGTTTCTGCAAAGCAAAGGTAACAACTGCTCTACCTACCTCCCCGACCACTTGCCCACCTAGCAGGTTGTTAAGACTACACAGGAGGACAGACAGAAAGACACTCTGCGAAGCTCGAAGAGCGACACCTGCCAAAAGGTACTATGATGCTCTTGGCCGCCCTGAGTTCCCGCCTCCATGCGGCCATTTCTGAGCTGCCTGGGGCCACCTTGTGGGCCTGCTGGAATCTGCAGCTTTAGGTCATAGAGGGGGAAGCTGACAGGCTGGAGAAGGGAGGGAAGGGATGGCTCTGGGACAGACAAGCCCAGATGATGCAGAGCAGATCCACCTGGGCGACCAGCCCTGCCGTCCTCTCAGCGCCCCAAGGCAGGCTACCCGAGCAGACACACCCCTTCTACCTGGAGCACCTGACGGCACACAGGGACCATCAGACAGACTGCTACTTGTGACCAGTCGCAGGGAGGGGCCCAGCCCTGCACACGCGGGTCTCGGCGGCTCTCTCGTGAGCTGGTTCCCACAGCAAGAGCGAAAAATATACAGGCTGACCCTCCTGACAGGCACACCTCCCTGCCTGTACCTGGGGGGCTGAATTCAGAACCACCTCAGGGGAGGTGACAGGAAGACAGATTCCCGTTGCCCTGAGCCGCATGCCTCCGAAGGGTCCCGGCATCTCACTTGGGCCAGCACAGTAAGAGAGCCTAGTGCCTCATGACCCCCACTTGGCGGACACCCATTCTGGAAGGGCAGGGTTGAAAGAAGTGGGACGGGCTGCCGTGATGCTACTCCCTCCCTTTCAGGGCCTCATTCTACCCAGCCCCTAGCCAAGTGCTGTAGCAGCTGGGAAAAGGAGGCCTGGACCAGCCTGCGGTGGAGGGGTCCTGGGCCCCCTACCCAGTTCAGGTCACATTTGGTAACCTCATTACCTTTGGTCTCGGGGAGACGGAAGGATGAGCAAGACAGAATTTAAGGAACAGACTTCACTAGATGCTAGCCTTCTCCCTTTTCTCATAATTAGGTAGCATCATCCTGAAACTCCCGGATACACTGATTCAGCGGGAGCTGGCAGACCCAGGTTCAAGTCCTCATTCTGAATCAGGCTCTGAGACCACCTCTGTGTCTGGAGCTTAACTACCTCATCTGGACAACATGGAAGTCGGACCGGATGATCTCCTCCTTCTTTCCTAGTTCTCAGTGTCTGACTCCGAATGGCCACCTGTCAGGAGCCCCGGCCAGACAGGAAATTAGCAAGCTCCCTGCGGCAAGGGGCCTGGGGAGGGGAGGCTGGGTCTTTGTGAACCATCTTCCCGAGGGCTGGTGTTCCTGGAGCCCTGCTGCCCGACTGGTCTCTCACAAGCCAGACAGCCTCCAGCTGGGACCGCGGGCTGCGAGTGGGGGGCAGGTCCGTGCAGAAGCACAACTGAAGGGGATGCAGCCCCAGCAGGGAAGGGCCTCGAGTGCTCCCCCTTCTGGTGAGCCCCGATAAGCACTACAGCCCCAAAGGACGCCCCGTGTAGGCCAGGATATTCCACACCCCCCAACCCCTGGCATCCAAGTTCATTCTGAGACACAGGAAGCAGAGGGGAAAGAGGGAGACGAGTGCTGGGGAGCAGAGGGGTGGAGGGGGCCATGCGGAGGGGACCCAGAGCACAGAGAGAGGGGTCCTAGTGAGAGCCTTGGGGCGGGGGTTTGTGGGGGGGAGGCGGTGGACAGAAAGAGGCAGAGTGCAGAGAGAAGAGAAGGCAGCATGGCACCGCGGAGGGGAGTGTGGAAATAACACAGAAATAAAGACACTCGGAATAGACAGACAGAAAGGACTGAGCTTTCGGGGCCTGGGACTTGGCTGGCTTCCTCTCGCGCCCCTCCCCCTCGCCTGCTACACGGGGCTTCCCTGGCTCCTCTCTGTTCCTGGAACGTGCCAAGCGCCTTCCTGATGCAGGGCCTCGGGGCCTCGTACATGCTGTTCTGCCTGCGAGGCCCTCCCCTCCCCTGCACTGCGCCCCACGGCCCACGCGTACCGGCAGGCTTAACTCTTCCTCACCCTTGGTCTCAGTTCAACTGTCATTCCCGGGAGCCTTCCCCAGCCTCGGTGGATGGCCAGTCCACCACTCCTGTGCTCAGACGGGCAGCTACATAATTTGCAGGGTCGAATGCAACACGAAAATGCGGGCGCCTCGTTCAAAAACTAGTCTGAGTTTCAGGAAGGCAACCGAGGAGCAGTTAGCCCAGCTCCGGCCTTGAGAGCGACGGGTCGCACACCAAAGTAGTCAGCCCTGCTCTCAGGACCTCCTGTATTTGTCCTTCACGCCTTTTTTCAAATTCCCTTGCGCAATTATTTAATTAAAGTGTGTTTATTCTCACGAGTTTAAGGAACGTCCCAAGAGCAGGGGCAGGGTAGGTTTGTTGTTGTTGTTTTTTTGTTTTTTTTTTTGCGGTACGCGGGCCTCTCACTGCTGTGGCCTCTCCCGTTGAGGAGCACAGGCTCCGGACACGCAGGCCCAGCGGCCATGGCTCACGGGCCCAGCCGCTCTGCGGCATGTGGGATCTTCCCGGACCAGGGCACGAACCCATGTCCCCTGCATCGGCAGGCAGACTCTCAACCACTGCGCCACCAGGGAAGCCCTAGGGTAGGTTTTATGCCCATCTCTGTCTTCCCAGCTCCCAGCGCAACTCCTGGCACGGTGTTCAGGAAGTATTCTCGAATGAGTGAAGGGAAAGAGGTAGAGAGGACAGAAGTGGGGGAGGGAGGGAAGGACGGAAAGACTGGGCGAGGCAGAGGGACAGGAGAAAGAAGGCGGGTGCAGGGGACTCCGCCAGGAGTGGGTGGGGAACAGGCAGGGGGAGCCCAGGGAGGGGAAGCGGGCGGTACTCACAGCTGGTCGAAGGGCTGTCGGTGCCATCCAGTTCCACCCTGGGGAAGCCGTGCCCGGACCGGGCTGTGAGCAGCGCTGACTCGATGGCCCTCTCGTGGGCAGTGAGCACGATGGCGGGGGCCCGGCCCCCGGCCCCTGGGCCCGACAGGGACTTCTGCATGAAGGCCAGCTTGTCCTTGGTCCTCCGTTTCATGTCATCCCATCTGTGCTTAATGTCCTTGACGGAGCGGGGGACCTGGCTGACGGAGGTGATTTTCCGAGCTATGCCTTCCCAAATCTTGTCCCTGTCGGCATGGGACAGCCGCATGGTCTCCCTCCCAAAGAGAACCGCTTCGTGGTGGGTCACCTCCGTGACCAGAATGTCCAGCTCCTCCTTGGAGAACTTGGGCTTCCTCTTACGCTCAGCCAGGGGCACCACGTTCCTTGGGTTGAATATCCCACAAAGCACAATTGGGTAAATGACCGTCAGCGCGGCAGGGCCTCCTCCTTCCTAACTGCCGGCCCCCAGCCGGGGAGCCAGGAGGCGCCTGGGCGCCCGCGCCCGCTCACCACCACCACACCCTCTTCCTAGCGACAGGCCCCTTCCACTGCTCCTTGGAGGGCAGGAGGAGACGCGGCGTACTCGATGGGAGTGCTGGACGGAGCCGGACGCCTTCAGTTTCGGGCCCTGCCTCGCCTCTGACTAGCTGTGAGAGCCATGGCCGCTCAGCAGCCTCTCCTGGTCCCACTCACTCCATCCGGAACCCGAGTAACAACTGCACCAACCTAGGGGCTTGTCACTAAGGAGGCAAAAGCACAGCGATGTGAAAGAGCTTTAAAGCCCTGAACGGGAATAAAGGATCCTTATTGGGGTTAGGGTGAGGCCATCGCCTCTACAAAGCGATCTTTACCTAGGGCCATAGACCCCGGTGGCTTGGAGGAAGACCTTTACACAGTGACACTATTTACAGTGGGCTTCCATGGGGTGTGGCCTCGCTGGTGATGCCCATGATTAGGGCGTGGCCACAGAAAGCCTGTTCTGTCCTGCGGCTCTTCCCCTTCCCAGTCTCCCCAGTCCCCACCTCTGGGTGTGTACAGGCTCCCCTCCCACTGGAGTGCTGGCTGGCAGCAGCTCCTTTGGGGGCGGGCTGCTGTGCTTTTTAGCAGCTCACGGGTAGGATGTGAGGACCCCATGAGCACCCATCGGGAGACAGGTTCCACTTTGATGGAGACCAGGAATGACCTCGGCTTCCATCTGCACAGAGCAGCCAGGGGCCCCAGGCATGGGCACAGCGCAGCCCTGACCCCTCTGGCCTGGCACCTACTCTGGCTCTGCAGCTCCGTATCTCCACAGTGTGGTTCTGTCCACTCTTTAACTCATGCCCAAGGTCCCAAAGATCCATCCAAGAGAAGAACCTAGGATATGGAGGGAACCTGGTTCACTCCTCTGGCAGGTGCCGAAGCCACAGCAAGACACAAGGGCACAGAGATCCTTCAGCCTTCACCTCCCCCCAAGAATATCACAGCCCAGGAGGCAGGAGTAGGAGTCCGAGACTTTGTCACCTGGCCAAGACAGTGGCAGGGCCCGGGGCTGGGGCCTGGGCCTTGCACTCAGACAGACTTTGGATGAGAGGCTGAGTCTCCTGTGCAAACCCCATTTCCCCCAGTACCACCTCCAAGACCTGCCAGGAAGAGTTCTTTCAGGGCTTCCTAATCTCACCATGTGGGATCAGGAAATGCTTTGTTGGTGGGGGAGGGGGCATCCTGGACAATGCAGGATCTTCATCAGCATCCTTGGCTTCTGCTCGACAGAAACCAGAAGCATCTACCTGCACAGGTGTGACAACCAAAAATGTCTCAAGGCGCTGCCAAATGCCTCCCGGGGACAGAAGAGCCTGTGGCTGTTGGCCACTGATTTCATGAAGGCAGAGCACCCGCGCTCATCACGCGGGTGCCCGTCCTCCTCCTGGCCTACCGCTTCGGGTTTGAGGAGGTTAACCAGCTCCATTCGATCATCCGCAAGAGCCTGCGCGGTGACAGTGCTAGTGAAAGCGTCTGAAAATTAGGAGAAGCTGTACCGATGGAAGCCATACCTGAAGGGGGAAGGAGGGTTCCCAGGATGAACTGGCTCTCCCCTCACTCCAACTACCACCAGAAGGCCATCTCCCTGGCAACAAACCGTACACCCAAACCCAACCTACTCCTTGAATCTCTAATGAGATGAGGGCCCACCATCTGTGACAACCCTGGCGCCACCTTGGATCAGAATGGGTCTCGGAGCAGGAACAGGATAGGTCCCAGGCCAGCAAGATAGCAGTAGCGGAACCCACCCCACACAAGGCCCAGGAAGCCATGCTGTGCCTGGTCCCTTGTGTACAAGCAGAAAGAACGCCGGCCTAGACGTTCAGAGATGTTCTGCCACTGACTGCATGATCTGCTCTGTTCTGCAAGACCCTGCCCTGCTCTGGGCCTCAGCTCAGCACTGTAGCACGGAGACCAGAACAGAGCAGCGGTTCTCAACACCAGCGGCGCGCCAGAATCACTCCGGAGAGCTTTACCAATTACCGACGTCCTGGGCTCAGCCCCAGCCCGATGAAGTCAGAATCGCTGGGTGCTAGATGTCCACTCAGTTCGTACAGATGACGAATCCCCTTCCTGGCGGTTACAGTAAAGCCTTGCCCCGGCCAAAGCTTCAGTGCAGGAAGGTCTGACCCAGACTTCACTCAAACACACTATCCTTTGCTTGCCAAGAGCCAGACCAGAGCTACAGGCCAGGGGTCTGGGCCATGCAGCCCATCTGACGACCTGCCGGACACCTGGTCCCCACTTCCCACTTCTGAGTCTTTGCTCACAATGTCCTCAAATGAAACCCCAGCCCCTCTGAAGGCCCAGCTCAAAGGCCCTCCCCACCCCTGCTTTCATCTGAGCCCTCCCAGCGCATTGTCCGTGCCTCCATCAAACAGCCTTATTAGAAAAAGCAATTTCCACGGCGGACGGTGTGAGTCCTGGGAGGGCCAGGGGGGCAGGGCTGGGCCCATCCATCTAGGGCACCCAGTACAGGCTCTGACTCGCCACAGGTGCTCAGGAATGGGTGGTGAGTTGCATGTGCTAAGCTGACCTGCACCCGGCGGTCGGGGAGAAGAAGAGAGCAGAGGTGCCCATCCACCTTCTTGGAGCCACTTTCAGGGCATGGCTGACCTGATGCTGTGAAAGGGGGCTGAGGAGTGGGTGCCTGTCCCCACAGCACAAGGCTGGGGCCCGCCTGTCCCTCGGTGCCTCTGCTTCTGCACCTGTTAAATGACGATGAGGACAGTGGCCCCGACAAATAAGAGGGTGAATCCTTAAGTGCCCCGGACAGTGCAAGCTGCAGCCCACACATCAGCGGGCCTCGGGTGGGAGCCCATGTGGGCAGTGGGGCACCGGGGAAGGGGACTGGAGAGCTTACCACGGCCTCCCCACCTCAAACCAATTTCTCCTCATTTGCTTGGCACGTCTCAGGGTTTATTTAAATCCAGCAATCTCCCTCTTAGCGAGGCCCTAACTGCCCTCCCTCCAAGCACAATCTCTCCTCGACCTCCCAGCCCCCAGCCCCCAGCCCCACGGGGCACAGGGCTGCACAAACACCGACAGTGGGCCTGATCCACGGCGCGGTTCTGCCCCTGGGTCCAGCCCTCTGAGGCCTCCCTTCCCTCCCAACCCAGCTCCTAACCCCCGTCACAGCTCCTGAATCCCAGAGAGAGGCCACCAAGGAGATGATGAGGCAAGCCCGACCTCCCACACTGCTGGCTGACCCCACCAGGCAGGGCCCCCCAGCACACCACACAGGCCAGCAGCACAGAACCCAAAGGAGTGCCCTCGGTCCCGAGCTCAGCTCGGCCGCCTCTGGGTGACCCTGGACCAGTCCCCTGCTCTCTCTGGCTGGCCGTGAAGGATTCTTCTGGCACAAACTTCTGTCCCAAGCAATGGACACAACCAGTCTAGCAATCGAAAACTGAGCTAGAGACTGTGCCCTTTTCTCTGGGGGGCTTTTAAACGGTGGCTGGGGGCTGCACTGGGATGATTCCTGCACCCCTCCAGCCGGAGTCTGCCTGTGAGAGGTGTCATAGTCCTGTGGCAGGGACACGTTCCCCCCCACCCCTGCCATGGGAATGCTGTCAGGAGCCTGGGGCCTAGGGCCTCCAGAAACACTGACAAGGGTGTCCCAGTAAATGACTGGTCTGGCCACAGGCCTCCTCCACAGCCCCCTGAGAGAGCCTGTGGGAGCTGGAGGGTTGGTCCCCCAGAGCTAGACACGTCCCTGCAAAGAGCAGTCCCGGGGCCTCAGGGACCTCTACCACTGGAGACCCTAAAGGCCCAACATGCTCCCTTGGCCTCCTTTCCAGAGTTCGGGCAAGGCTCCCGGGAAATCAGCAGACAGCAGGACTCACCTCATCCAGTTGGCTTTAGTCTCATCTGACCCATCAATGGACTTGTAGCGGTTGTTCTTGTCCACAATCTGGAAGACAGAGAGAGAGTCTAGAATGGGCATCCTCGAGGGGGCTCTCGTGTCTCTGGACTCCTCTCCAGACCAGGGCCCAAGGACACCACACAGAACCTTCCCGTGCTCTCCCACTGCAATGCCCCCACCGCTGCAGGACTGACCCCTGAGCTGCGGCAGGAATCCCATCTCCCACCTCTATCTTGATGGAATACCCGGCAACATGGCCAACAAGTGGCATTTCCAATAGCATCATGTTGCCCCAACAGCTAAATTCAGTCCTTCCCCTCTCTCTATGGTTTCTGTGGGAGACAGAGGCTGGCACTGGGTGACTAGGCATATGTGATCTCGGAGGGCTTCTCCTCTCCCCAGTCTCCAAATGTTCAAGAGCCTCAGGGTTTGCGATGGGCCCCTTCATCTTCTATAAAATTGTCTTTATTTCATCATCACTTTCGCATCAGAGCTCAGCTGGATATGGAATTCTAGACAGATGAACTTTATTTTCTTCCAACAAATAAAGACTACCAAAAAGGCTGCCATAGGCGCTTAAGCAACCTACTGTTAGTCTAGTGTTGTTCTTTCATGCATAATCTGTCTATAGCAAATTTTAAGACTTCCCCTGTATTCTTGATTTTCTGCAGTTTCACTATGTGGTTTTGAAATGGAGATTTACTTTTTAAAATTCTCCTCATTACTGGCCAAGCACATTACTTGATAAGGACTTATTTCAATTCTGGGAAATTCTGAGCTATTGTGCTTTTGAGTACAGCTTCTCAGTCATTTTCTCCAGTCTCTTCCAGCAGAATTTCTATTAAACAGATATGGTAGGAGCCCAATCTATTCTCCATGTCTTACAACTGCTCTTTCATAATTTTCCCTCTTTATCTTCCTGGGTGATGCTCTCAGAACATTTCTCAGAACTCTCTTCCAATTCACTCATTCTCTCTTTGACTTTGTCTGGTCCAGAGTTTATCTGTCTGCTGAGGCTTTTCCTTTCTTTCTGGCCTTCCTTTTTATTTTATTTTTTCCTTCCATTTTAAAATGACTACTTTTAATGCAATCAATATTTTTCATTCCCAGGATTTTCAATTGGTTCTTTTTCATACCCATTTTTTCTTATTCTGCCTCTTTTTTGTTTCATAATGTTGTGTTCCTTCTTCTTCTAACAGCTTTATTGAAGTATAATTAACATATAATATAACATTTGATAAATTTTGACAAATGTATATATCACAATCAAGATAACAAACATATCCATCACCCCTAAGAACTTCTTCAGGGCCCCTGTAATCCCTCCCTCCTGCTTCTCTCCACATCTCCCTTTCCCAGTCCACAGGCAAATAGTAAGCTACTTTCTGTCACCATAAATTACTTTGCAGTTTTCAAGACTTTACACAAGTAGAATCAAACGGAAGGCATGTCTACCTTCACTCAGCACAATTATTTTGAGATTTGTTCCTACTGATGTGTGTATCAGAGTTTATTTCTCTGTATTGGTGAGTAGTATTCCACTGTTTGGATGTGCCACTATTTTTTTTTTTTAATCTCCTTATTGATGGACATTTGGGTTGTGTCTAGTTTTTGGCCATTACAAATAAAGCTGCTAAGAGACATCACTAATAAATCTTTGTATAGACACATATGCTTTAATTGCTCTTAGGCAAATAATTAGTAGTGGAATTGCTGGGACACACGGTAAGAATATGTCTAACTTTTAAGAAACTGCTAAACTGTTTTCCAAAGTGGTTGCACCATTTTACATGCCCACCAGCTGTGTGCGGGATTTCCAGTTGACTCACATCCTCACATACTTGGTATGAACAGGCTTTTTCATTTTAGCCATTTTGATGGGTACGAAGCAGTATCTCATTGTGGTTTTAATGTGCATTTCTCTGATGACTAATGATACTGAATATCTTTTTGTGCACTCATTTGTCAGCTGCATTGTCTTCTCTGGTGAAGGGTCTATTCAAATCTTTGGCCCATTTTTTAAATAGTGGGGTTTTTTCTTACTGTTGAGTTTTGGGAGTTTTTAAAAAATATATTTTGGATACAAGTCCTTTATCAGGCATATGTCTTACAAATATTTTCTCCTAGTCTATGGCTTGTTTATTCACTCTTTTGGTGGTGTCTTTCTAAGAGCAGAGGCTTTAAATTCAAACAAACAAATAAAAACTCACTGTCTTTTTCTTCTTAATGGATGTTATCCTTACTTTATTTCTTTGAAGATCCTAAGGCTGTGAGTGTTAATTATCTATTATCCCTTTCATCCACAGTAACAGAACCCCTGGATTATAACCGAATACCTGGCTACCTGTAATAACAGAATACATTTCTTGGCTTCTCCTTTGGCTAAGTTCTGGCCAATAGAACGTAGGTGGAAGTGTCATGTGTCATCTTCCTGAAAACATCTTTAAAATACAGCTGATAGGGCTTCCCTGGTGGCGCAGTGGTTGAGAGTCTGCCTGCCAATGCAGGGGACACGGGTTTGAGCCCTGGTCTGGGAAGATCCCGCATGCCGTGGAGCGACTAGCCCCGTGAGCCACAATTACCGAGCCTGCGCGTCTGGAGCCTGTGCTCCGCAACAAGAGAGGCCGCGATAGTGAGAGGCCCGCGCACCGCAATGAGGAGTGGCCCCCACTTGCCGCAACTAGAGAAAGCCCTCGCACAGAAATGAAGAGCCAACGCAGCCATAAATAAATAAATAAATAAATAAATAAAATTTTTTTAAAAAGGCAAAATTCCTTAAAAAAAAAATACAGCTGATATATGCGCTTCTACTATCCTGCTGCCTGGAATGCAGATGTAATGGCTGGAGCTCTAGCTATCAACTTGGACTATGAGGCTATAATCCAAGCATTGAGACAGTGATTAGCTGGATCAAGCTTGATTCCTGAGGACTTAATACAGGCTCAGAAGGTATTCATAGAAGAAAACTTAATTCCTGTTTTGCTCGAGCCACTGTTATTTTGAATCTCAGTGACTCACAGTCAAACCTACTCCTGATTCAGATCTTAGTTATTTTAAATTCATTTTCAGAATATGCTACTATTTTTATTTTAATTAGAGTGAATTCATTTGTCATTGTTTTTGAAGGCTGTCTTTGTAACATTAGTTTTCTTCATTAGTTCTGGAGGTTTGGTCCAGAGGCTCATCTTGAGTAGGAGTTTGTCTGCCTACCTCTTGCTTTTTCTCATTTGAAGCAGTCAACCTGGCTCCCCTTTCCACCTCACCTGGGGCACTTCTATTTCATAGTACCCTACAGGAGCTAAAACTGACTGCACTAGACTAGAGCCCTACGGGCCTTTGTTTTCAGTTCTGCGATCACTTCATGTTTCTCTCCTTCTCTCTCTCTCTCATTTTTTTTCTTTTTCTTCTCTTTTTTTTTTGGCTGGGGCTCAAACTGTGAACCCTCAGTCCATCTGAATTGTAAGCCCTCATGCCCCCTCCACACACATCTTCTTTACCTATACTTTCTCTGGACATTCACATCCATTTCCACACTCTCAATCTGTTCATTACTCACAGATTTTCATCTCAAGCCCCAGGTGTGAATACCTGATTTCCCATGTGACACTCCCCCTTGGATATCTCACTGGCTGCTCAAACTCACCTCAGGCTCCACCCACAAGCCTGTTCCTCTCATTTTCCCCATCACAGTATTTGAAACCACCATCCACTCAGGTTTCAGAAAGTCATCCCTACCAAACCCCAGTGAATTGTAACACTTGAAATGAATGAACTGTACAGTATGTGAATTATATCTCCATAGAGCTGCTAAAAAAAAAAAAAAGGAAAGTCATCCTTCATGCCTCCCTCTTTTTTAAATTTTATTGAAGTATAGTTGATTTACAATGTTGTGTTAGTTTCTGCTGTACAGCAAAGTGATTCAGTTATACATACATATATTCTTTTTCATATTCTTTTCCATTATGGTTTATCACAGGAGACTGAATATAGTTCCCTGTAATATACAGTAGGACCTTGTTGTTTATCCATCCTATATATAATAGTCTGCATCTGCTAATCCCAAACTCCCAATCCTTCCCTCCCCCACCTCCCCTCCCCCTTGGCAACCACAAGTCTGTTCTCTATAGCTGTGAGTCTGTTTTTGTTTTGTAGGTATGTGCGTTTGTGTCGTTTTTTTAGATTCCACATATAAGTGATATCATATGGTATTTGTCTTTCTCTTTCTGACTTACTTTGCTTAGTATCATAATCTCCATCCATTTTGCTGCAAATAGCATTATTTCATTCTTTTTTATGGCTGAGTAATATTCCATTGTGTACATGTACCACATCTTCTCTCTCCATTCATCCGTCGATGAACATTTAGGTTGCTTCCATGTCTTGGCTATTGCAAATAGTGCTGCTGTGAACATAGGGGTCATGCCCCCCTCTCTTGATCCCCACATATCTAATCCCTCAGCAAGTCCTCCAAACCAAATTTCAAAACTGCTCCTGTCTCCACTGCTTCCTGCCATCATCAGCTCTCCTCCAGACAACTACAAGAGGTCCCTACTAACCTCCCTGATGCCATTTTTAACTCTCCACTGATTCTCCTCAAAGCAGCCAGAGGAACCCATTAATGTAAATTAGATCATGTCACCCACCAGCTCCAGAAGGCATACACTGTACTTACAATAAAATTCATACTTAGGTTCACTGCCTTGAAGGCTTGTACGACCTGGTCCCTGCCTACCTCCCAACTTCTCTCAGGCCTCTCTCTCCCCCTTCACTTTTCTGCAGCCACAATGCTGTAAGAGTGAGACATCATGCTGCCTGCCACCTCTTTTCCCCACTCTTAAAAAAAATGATATTCATGAAATATCTCAAGCATTCAGAAATTATAAAGAGTAATGTAACTGACCACCTTGTACCCATCAGTGAGAGCCAAAAACAATGACCACCAGCCATTTCTGTCCCGGACCTCTGTCTCCTCTTGCTTCAGGAAAATACACAGATGTTGTTGAAGACCATCTCTGCCTCCAATTCATTCTCTTTCCCACCCTCTCTCCGTCCTGAAGCTGGAACGGAACCTTCTCAATTTCACTATACAAGGATTTCTTCTAAAAACAACGTACAGAACCATTTTGCATGTTTGTACAGTTTACAGAAATGACACCCAATTGAAGGTATTATCACTTTGGCAACGTTTTCTAAGTTTCACACGGCTGGTCCCTTCCTATCTTTTGGGTCTCGGCTTCTGTCACTTCCTCAGAAGAAGGTTTTCTTGACCTGAGCCTCAGGTAGGTTCTCCCCTTCCACACCCTGACCTCCACATGCCTCTCTCAGTATTATCTCTATAACACTGTCCTGTTGCTTCCTGTTAGAGACCCAATTGCAGGGTTTATCTACTTGCCAATGTGGTAACTGACTGCCTTCTCTTTAGACCATAAGCTGGTGACGGCCAAGTGCACGGCTATCTGCTCATGACAGTGGCCTGGCCCCGGTTCCTAACACGGGGCACGGCACACGGTAGAATACTGGTTGAATGAATGAAGGATTGGATGAAGAGCCAAAGTATATACTGTTAATACTTGAGTATAAAGGAAATGAGTGGCGTGCTGGAGCTGGCTCGTACTGGCTAACGAGCGCCGAGTGCACAGTTTTCCAGAATCTCATGAACCAGTTGTGAAACGCAGCCATCATTAAACATTAAATTATATAAACTTACAATTCAATACATTCTATTTTTACAAAGGTAATCTATACCCAAAGTTTCCTGATTATTTTACTATATTTTACGATATCAATGTTCTCGAGGGTATTGGCATCTACCGTATCCGCATGGTAGAAATACTATAGAATAACTGTCATGATATATCTCTTCCCAGCTACTCATTTAATGCCTTCATGTTGGCAGCTTGAAACCAGCCATGCTGGGAGCCTTGACATCAAGAAAACTGGCACATGTATCCTGCAGTACAACCATCAGGCAGCAGCAGGCTGGTAAATATTTGCTAGCACATCACTCCGTATGTTTGTACGTGCATAGACAGCCTGGGAGATGCGTGTCAAACTCTCACCTCTGGTTACCTCTAGAGGGGAGGGCAGAGGGAAGGAGGATGAAGCTTTTGCTCTGTTTGTCTAGCTACAAGACTATACTGTCTCCGTGGCTTAAAACTCTCAGACAAAAAAAGAGAAAACATGCAGCTCAGGCTTCCCCTCCCCTGGCAATCTCCCCAGATGACACCCCAGTCTACAGGGACCTTCCCCTGGAATCTCAGGGAACCCTGTGCTTTATCATAATACTAATCACGCTTCATTATCATTTCCAGGTTGCTCCTTTCTCTCCGCGGGGAAAAGAGAAGCATCTGTAGGTCCCGCAGCCAGTAGCAAGAGCACCTAGTGGGTAGTGAGAGTCACGGAGCCCGAGGAATCGGCCAGAGTCTCAGCGTCACCACTGACAAGCTGAGTGGTCTTGGGCAAGTGACTTCCCTGGTCAGGCTTCAGTTTCCTCCCCTGTAAAAAGGGGTAAAAACCAACCTTGCAGCACTGCCATAATGACTGATTTGGAGGCACTCCATAAGAGGTCTCTATTAGCACTGTGATCGTCATGGTGATTATTAAAGGGACCAAATGTTCGTTATGATTAATTCTGGGTGGTAGGGGTCAACAGTAGTTGTAATCAGACTTTTTGCAGCTTCAGCTGGGCCGAGAGGCCTGAGTGGGAGCCGTGAGGGACACAGGAGCTGCCTAAGGTCTCTGTTGCTGGCTTCAGATCCCCCTAAGATCTCCAGGTTTGCTGAGGGATGTTTCTTGGCTTATCGTCCCTGTCAGTCAGGATTTTCTCCAGTCGAGCATTCATTCATTCAGCAAATATCACCAAGGGAGCAGCTACAGCGACAGGCTCTGGGGATAAAATGGTGATCTGGGAAGACAATGTCTTTGCTCTCACAAAACTCACAGTCCAGGGGATGCAGAAGAGAGGCCACTGTGCTGTCGCGTGGTCAGCAGTGTGGTGGGGAATTCTGTGGAACACGGGAGCGCAGAGCTGGAGCCCTGTACCTGGTGGTCAGTGGAGGACTTTCTCAGAGGGTGTGGGATCTAAGCTGCAGTCTTGGAGAAGAAGAGGGCGAGGGGGTTCTAGGTGGAGGAAGCAGGGGCGCGCAGGATCACAGAGGGTATTTAGAGCACATCACATGTTACTCATTAGCCCTGCCATCCGAGTAGACAGCGGGCTGTGGGCCTCAAGTCCTGCGACTGAGATGGTCCACGAAGACCCGGTCAGGGCCAGATGCTCGGGACCAAGCCCAAGAACACTGGTTTCCCAGCATCCTCCTTTGCCTCATCCTTCAAGGTCGATTCCTTGGCCCTTCTGAACCCAGCACTTCCTGGACCAGCCCAGACTCTGAACACTGTGATGTGAGAAGGACTTTGATAACCTGGGCCTGACCAGAGAAGGACGACCTGCATGGTAAGAGGGTCCCTTAGACTGGAGAAGAAGAGGCTAGAGAAAGCAGATCCATCATCAAATGTGGGAAGGACCACAATGTGGGGGAGGGCAGGCACAACCAGGACCACTTAGAGGACACAGGCCTGAACTCGGCGCGAGGGATATGCATGCAGAACGGTCCTAAGATACATGTTCTAACATGCAGAACCGTCCTGCAATGGAACAAGAAGCCTTGTGAGGTGGTGAGGTTCTTGTTACTGGGAGTATTTAAGCAGTAGCAGGATGACTCGTTGTCAGGGAAGCGGAAGAAAGAATTTCCCCACTGAGTGGAAGTCTGTCCTAAATGACGTATAAAATTCTGTCTAAGAATTTTATGATGCTATGTGGACAGATCCTCAGAAAATAATATAAAAAAACATAAGGTTTGGCTCCCTGGGTCAAGCATGGGTCCATGTGGACTAGAACACTATTTCTGACCATGGTAATAATTAACAGAGACATCAATAATAAAACATCACCCGCTGCCATTGATGGAGCAATTTTACTGCGCCAAGTACTCTGATCTCACGAATTCTCACAACTCTGTGAAGGTAGCTACAACTATTGTCTCCATTTTACAGACTAGGAAACTGAGGTTCAGACCCAGTAGGCAACTTGCCTGAGACCACAAAGGAAATGTGTGGGGCAGCTAGAGTTTAGACTCTGCAGGTACAGCCCTTGCTCTTAAGCGCTCTGCAGAGTGATGGATGTCACCCCAGGCTCCCCCGAATGACCTCATCCGAATCAACGAGGATCGTGTCCTGGGGCCCTCTCCGGTGGACTTCCAGCTTTGCTGCTGGTTTGAGCAAATCATTATCTTTCGCATACCGATGCGAAGGTCGGCATTTTAACAGGGAGGAACATTCTGCTTTGCGGCAGAACGTCTGCCACAATCGAGGATTCACTGTTGGACTCCTCTAAATGGTGCCATAACCAGGTGCTGGCAAGACTGGATTTTTAAAAACCTGATTTGCCTGCAACTTTCCAGGAACCCAATGAATCCATAAAACGTTCTGATTTTCAGCTCTGCAACTCCTCGTAGAGCAAAGCGGTTACAAAAACGATCTGTGAAGCCACTGACAGTTGACAAAGCTCTTTCACATGTCTCAGATGCTCCTCCCAGAAGCCCAGGAGGCAGGCGGCATCACCTCAGTCCCGGGCCACTTCCCCAGGCTGGCTAGCTGAAACGTAGAGAGATAAAGAGGCCGGCCTGAACTTGAACTTGAACTCTGGCTCCTGCTATGCCCAGAAACACGGAATGAAGAACGCTTAAATTGAAAGGGGGCCTCTGAGATTATTCAGGGCCTGGGATCCTAACTTGGTGTCTATGGATGGACTTCGGCCAGGAGAATGGGGGGCAGTCCCTTAAAATGTGCATAGCATTTTATGAATATATATGAGTATAACCTCCTAGGTATATGAGTATAACCCCCTAGGTATACGAGTACAACCCCCTAGGTATATGAGTATATGAGTATAACCCCCTAGGCATATGAGTATATGAGCATACGAGTATAACCCCCTAGGTGACTCACGAAGGCTCAAGAACCATGATCTAACGCAGCCCCACACCTCCCGCACCACCATTTAACCGACGATGGAATTAGTACAGTCAGCGCTATGTATCTGCGGGTTCCACACCCACGGATTCAACCAACCAAGGATCAAAACTATTTTTAAAGCTTTTTTCCAGAAGTTCCAAAAAGCAAAATTTAAATTTGCCACACACCAGAAACTATTTACATAGCATTTACAACAATTTACATAGCATTTACATTGTATTAGGTATTATAAGTATTCTAGAGATGATTTAAAATAGGAGGATATGTGTAGGTCATATGCAAACACTGCACCATTTTATAGAAGGGACTTGAGCACCCATGGATTTGGGTATCCATGGAGGCCCCTGGAACCAATCCCCGCCGATTCTGAGGGACAACTGTACGTACTTCCTTTCCTTATTCTATTTATCAAATTTCAAAAAGGCCCTGGAGACCTGGTAAATGAGGCATGTTTACATACAATCCCAAATTCCGCATCCAGGTTTTACAACTGTAATTTCACTCATCACCCCCAGCCGGTCCTGAAACCCACGTGAAGCTAACTGGAGATAACACGGCTGCAACGTGCTCATCACCTACTACACACCAGGCACGCGACAAGCATGAATAATAGCAACTCATGGGGTACGTTCCATTAGATTGTGCACCCTCATTTGATGGATAAGAAAACTAGAGCTCAGAGAAAACGGTGACCAGCCCCAAAACACGCTTCTTTCAAGTGGGAGGAACGTGAGTCCAGAGCCCTGTCACCAATGCAGACAGCTCTTCCTTTCCCAAGTCCCTCTGCTCTGTCTGGAAAAGGCACCCGCAGAAACGACCACCCTCTACCCTGAACACACTCAGCCTCACTCTCCTTGGTAATAAATCTGGCTGTTGGTGAAACTGATGAAATGAGCCCTTGGACCAGGACCTGTGGAGCGGGGTCAGGAAACTGGCCTGAATCCTGTCTCTTCATTATGCCTGACATGAGGGTCTTGGGGCAAGGGTGGGGGAGATAGCCAGGAGAATGTGCCCATCTGGGAGGCAGCAAAAATGCAAATAAGAATGGGCATGCTGTCAGAGAGAAATTAGCGAGCAACAAACTTTATACATCATGCTACAGACCTGAAAGTTCTTCCTGGTTAACAAGGCAGAGGGAGGTGGTGACAGAGGCAGAGGGAGGTGGTGACAGGGCGGGTGTGAAACTCACCCCGTGGGGTTATTCAGAACACAACCTGTACACCCATCATGGGCAACTCTCCCTAATAACCAGCGAAATGGACAAGAGACAGAAAAAAGCAGAGAAAAAACCCAAAGGCCCACAAGGAGATATTGCTTCACACCTACTAGGATGGTTAGAATCAAAAAGGCAGGTAACGGGGCTTCCCTGGTGGCGCAGTGGTTGAGAGTCCGCCTGCCGATGCAGGGGACACGGGTTCGTGCCCCGGTCTGGGAAGATCCCACATGCCGCGGAGCGGCTGGGCCTGTGAGCCATGGCCGCTGAGCCTGCGCGTCCGGAGCCTGTGCTCCGCAACGGGAGAGGCCACAGCAGTGAGAGGCCCGCGTACCGCAAAAAAAAAAGAAAAAAAAAAGGCAGGTAACAGTAAATGTTGGAAATCAGAAGAGAGAAATCAGAGCCCTCATATACTGTTGGTGGGAATGTAAAACGGTCCAGTCACTCCGGAAACAGTCTGGCAGCTCCTCAAACAATAAAACATAGAGTTACCATATGACCCAACAGTTCCATTCTGAAGCACGGACACAAGAGATGGGAAAACATATGTCTACACAGAAACTTGTACACAAGTGTTTACAGCAGCATTATTCATAATAGCCAAAAGGTGGAGACAACCTAACTGCCCACGCAAGAATGCACAGATAAACAAAATGTGGTATATCCACACAGTAGAATATTATTCGGCCATAGAAAGGAATGATACCTGTCACAACGCGGACACACACCTTGAAAACGTTAAGCCACGTGAAAGAAGCTGGTCACAGAAGACCACATAGTATATGATTGATTTCGTTCACATGAAAAGTCCAGAATAGGGAAATCGATAGAGACAAAGAGTAGAGGAGTGGATGCCTAGGGCTGGAAGGGAAAGAAGGGAAGAGGCGGGTAACAGCTAAAGGATGGAGTTACTTCTTGAGGTGATGAAAATGTACTAAAACCGACTGTGGTGATGCTGCACATAGCTGGGCACATACTAAAGACCATTGAATGACACGCTTTAAATGGGTGAATCGTATGGGACATGACTTCCATCTCAATAAAGCAGTTAAAAATATCTGCCAAATCTTCATCAACAGCAATCAGACAAGGAAAAGGAAACGACCTTATGTCACTGGCTTGAAAAGCCTTCCCCAGAGAAAAGGGTGTGTCGGTGGCAGTGGGAAGACCGACAGATGTCACGTGGGCATCTAGACAGTCACATTCGGGGTTGGAGATTAGGAGCTCAAGCTTTGGTTCGGAGACCTGCTTCCACACTGCATGGCCTCAGACAAGTAACCTGGCCCTTTAAGCCCCAGTTTCCCAGTCTGTAAAAGGGGGATGATAATACCTATCCCATAGAACGGTTGTGAGGATACAAGAATTAAGACACACAAATCCTTCAGTGCCCAACGAACAACAGCAATTGTTGTTGCTATTATTATGATGCTTGCCCACCAACCCTAACTAGCATTTGCTGAGGACCCACCGGGGTTTAAGTGGTGCTGAATTTGGCTCTGGGGGTATAAATCAGACAAGACTTCTCCTGGAGGAATTTTCAAACACCAGGAAACCCCCAAACCCCTGTTATTAAAGCCAGAAAGTTCACTAGAGATGAGTGTTTCTCAAAGTCGGGTCTTTGGACATGTTCTCAAGATCCAAAAGTTCTCAGAATGTTTAATTCAATGTTTTCCTTAAAAAAAAAAAAATCAATACATGGGAATCCCCGTGAGATTTCTGCCCCACAAGGGTACTGTGCTTGTGGAAACTCCCTGGTGGTCCAGTGGTTAAAACTCCACGCTTCCACCGCAGGGGGCCTGGGTTAGATCCCTGATCTGGGAACGAAGATCCCGCAAGCCCTATAGCGCAGCCAAAAAAAAATTAAAAAAAGAGTATTGTGCTTGTGACTGAGTTGGCACCCGTGGTAGACTGAATTCTTGGCGCAGCTCTCGCCCCTCCCTATCACCCTGGCCGTGTGACTCCGCACTAGACTCTGTCTTACAGGTGGCCCATACTTCTTCACTCCTTGACCTTGGGTTCAGCCACGTGACTTATTTGGCCAATGGGGTGTTAACACGCATGATGCAGACACGGGCTTGAAACGTGCTTGTGAGGGTGGGCTTGCCTCCGGGATGAGAAGAGCTTCCCCAGGGAGCCTCTGCTTCTTCAGTCTGGGCCCAGAACAGACACACTTGGAGCAGACTTGGCCCCCGGTGAGCAGCCAAGCCCAACTAAACCAGCCCAACCGCAGGGAACCAGTGGACACACCAGAATCAATGAGGATCTGCAATCAACCAGCAGATACCCCAGCAGGGCTCAATGATTGTTGTTCTATACGCCAGGGGTCAGCAAACCAGGGCCTGCAGGCTTAATCCAGCAACCCCCAACTGTTTTGTACAGCCCACCAGCTAAGAATGGTTTGTACATTTCTAAATGGTTGAAAATAAATCAAAAGAAGACTATTTCATCATGTGAAAATTACGCGGAATTCACATTTCAGTCTCCATAAACAAAGTCTTACTAGAACGCACACACCTCCGGCTGCTCTCACACTGCAATGGCAGGATTGAGTAGTGTGACAGACACTGTATGGGCCACAAAGTCTAAAATACTTACTATCTGGCCTCTTAACACAAAAAGTTTACAGAGCTCCATTCTATTCCACTGCTTGTCCCATCGTAACAGCTGGCTGTACAACACCAATTGTGACTACTTGCCATGAGCCGATGAAAAAAGAACAGATACCAAGTTTAATATGTAAATGATGCATTCTGGCAAAGACTAAGAAACATCGCAGCAGTTGCATTAATGAAAGATTTCCCAGTGTTTTAAATAGAGACAAACAAAGAAAAGTGTCACGTGGCACACAAAAGCACAGGCATGCCAAATGCGGAAGAAGCTGTGTCTAAGTAGTATTTACCCTATAAACAGCACGTTAGTTTCAGTAAAACATTATCCAACACAGGACATTGATTTTGTTCATTTGAATTATGTTGGTTTGTATAGTTCTGTTCATTTTATATTTTTAAGTCTGTCTCGGTTTTACAGTTGTTTAAAAGCTATAAGAAATGTGTTTATCTAGTTTTTTATGTTTAAACCTTTTAAAGTAACTTTAGAATAAAATTAATGTAACACTGGGACCCCATAAAGAATAAAAGTCAGACACCTGACCAAAGTGCACATGCAAAGATGCTCAACATCACCAGTCATCAGGGAAATGCAATTAAAACCACAACGAGACACCAGTTCACACCTCTCAGAATGGCTTTCACCAAAAAGACAAGAAATAACAAGTGTTGACGAGGATGTGGAGAAAAGGGAACCCTTGAGCACTGTTTTGGGAATGTAAATTGGTGCAGCCACTATGGAAACCAGTATGGAGGCTCCTTAAAAAATGAAAAATAGAACTGCCATATGATCCACTAATTCCACTTCTGGGTATTTAACCGATGGAAACTTAACACAAAAAGATATCTACACCCCCATGTTCACTGCAGCATTATTTATAACAGCCAAGAAATGGAAACAACCTAAGTGCCCATCAACGGATGAATGGATAAAGAATATGTGGATAGATATACAAAGGAATATTTTTCAGCCATAAAAAGGAAGGAAATCCTGCCATGTGCAATGGCATGGATGGGCCTTGAAGGCATTGTGCTAAGACAAATAAGTGAGATCAAGACAAATGCCGTATGATCGCACTTATATGTGGAATCTGAAACAACAAGCAAACAAACCCTGAACTCATAGATACAGAAAACGGGTTATTGCCAGAGGCGGGAGGTGGGGTGTTGTCAAAATGCAGGAAAGGTGGTCAAAATAAATTACTCCTGGGTATGTAATGTACAGCACAGTAACTATAGTAAAATATATACATATATTTTTAAAAGTGGCCTCAGTGTAACAAGAGTGCGAAACACAACTGCAGTGGAAGTGCTCAGGAGACAAGGAATGTTGAAGGTCAAGTTAGAAGCCGGCTTATAGTGAAAATTCAGAAGAGTTCAGGATAGTTTTTCATGCTTTATTTTTGTTCCATATAATAGAGTGTGAGAATTACAGACTCAGTTCCAGCCAAAACTAGTTCACTAGCATATTATATTTGGGGTTGGGGGGGGGGATATCTTTGGTTTGGTTCATGATTCAGTAACCAAACTACCAGCATTTATAAAAGTTATACAAGCCAAGCCATTTAATGCTTCTGATATTAAGAGGAATCTTAGGGTTGAGGTACATATTTTTATTCCTGGAAAAGCTGATATTGAATCAATAGTGTTTGAAGATCCATAACATCTTAGAACATGAGAAAAGCAACTTTTTTCTAGCATCATCTTCCACTTTTCCTTCTAAGCACATCCTGTACTTCTGCTATACCCCATTACCATTCCGCACCTCAACTTACACATGTGCCCCTGGGCCTTTGCACATGCTATGCCCACTGCTTGTGATTCCGTGTTCCCTCATTTCCTGACTCTGTTGGCCACTCACTTCAACCCATCCCTCAAAACCTAGTTCAGGCTTAGAAGCAAGGACACCCCAGGAGCAATGCACACACCTAGTGCCCAGAGATTTGAATTCTAAATACCATTTCTCACTAAAGCAAATTAGAGCTCCTAAGAGAGACGGCTAGAACATCTTCTTTGGGACTTCCCTGGCAGTCCAGTGGTTAAGACTCTGAGCTTCCACTGCAGGAGGCACGGGTTCGATCTCTGGTCAGGGAACTAAAGAACCTGCATGCCACGTGGCATGGAAAAAAAAAAAAAAAAAAAGAACTTCTTTGCACAGGAAGTAAGGAAATACTAAAAGAAGGACAAGAAGCCAGTCTGAACGGGTTCCTGTTGGCCAAATCTAGGGCAATTTAAAGCTCAAAATGAATAATGACGGGAATGGACCAGAACACACTGAAGAAAAAAAAGAATCCTTGAGTCCATACTGATACTAAAAATAACTTTAAGGAATGGGGTGGGGGAGAAAGTTGAGCACTTTTTTTTCCTAACAGAAGAATGTCAAGTCATAAGTGTAGAAGGAATGGTTACAAATCATTTTGAACCATGAAAAATAATTGACACAGGCAAGAATCAACAATAGTTGCTAAAAGCACTGGGTTAAAGAGAAGACAAACGGACATCACGTGTTCCTGCTATCTGCGGTGCGAAAGACAAAACACCCTCTGTGCCAAAAAATCTATAATCTGAATCTATCATGAGGAAACAATCAGACAAATCTAAACTGTGGAACGTTCTACAAACAACTGTCCTGAACTCTTCCAAAGCAGCAATATCGTGAAAGAGAAAACACAATGCAGGGAAACTGTTCTAGAATAAAGGAGACTAATGAGACATGACAAGTAAACGCAATGTGTGATGCTTGAGCGGGTCCTGAATGGAGGGAAAACTACCAAGGCCGTTACGCAAGGCAATTGGGAAAATCTGAATATGGATTGTAGTTGAGACAGTACTGTATCCATGGTTAAATTTCCTGAATATAATAATTATATTGTGATTATACAGGACAGGGGTCAGCAAACTACTGCTGGCAGGTCAAATCCAGCTCCTCATCTATTTTTATACAGCCTGTGAGCTAAGTGTGGTTTTGCTTGTTGTTTTTTTAATAATTGAAAAAATTTTTTCTTCGTATAATTTCATTTGATTTTCAAAACTTGTGAAACTCAAATTTCATTTGAACTTATATGAAATTCACATGTCAGTGCTTACAAATAAAGTTTTATTGGAACCCAGCAACGCTCATTCATTCATGTGCTGTCTACGGCTGCTTTCATGGCACAAAGGCAGAGCTGGGTAGCGGTGACAGACACTGCATAGCCCATGAAGCCTGATGTCTGGAACTACATCTCAAACAGTTCAGAAAAACCCAACGAAAAAGAATGTGTGTGTGCGCGCGCGTGCGTGCACGTGCCTATAGGTAGATATATGGAGAGAGACTGAAGCAATTGTTATAAAATGTTAGCAGCGGGCGAATCTAGATGCAGGGTGTGTGGCTGTTGATCATACTATTCTCATACTTCTGTAGAGTTTGAAATTTTCAGAAAAAAGAGTTAATAGAAATTAACAAATAAGCATGAAACTCACTTGCTCAGACTCTCTCACACACACACAGAAGCCCAACCTGTTTCAAATGGGCCTTCTTTCCTTCCTGGACCAGCCCCTTGTTCTTCCCTTCTCTGAGCCCCACCCCACCCCCTGCTCCCGCTGACATCTTGCCCTGTTGCAACTGTCTGCTCACACTTCATCTATCCCAGCTACTCGGGATTTCTCAGACTCTCTTCTGGAGGGCGTCATGAGCTTTTGCACATCCAATTTCAAGTTTTAAAATAAATCTCCATTTTTACGATGGAAGCTGAAATGGAAAACACTGAAACCCCATTTCACGTCTGCTTCTCCCCAGAACAGTAGGAGCCTGGCAGGCAGAGAGGCTGGCTGACTGCGGGGGAACAATCCCACCACACAGTGTCTTCTTTATAAGGAGGCCTGGGAAATCTCCCATCCAGTCTCTACCCGGAAAAGGAGACCTCCTCGGGAGCTACCTGGGACTTCTCGAGTTATGGCCAGAAAGTACTGGTAGCTAAGCAGGCTTGCCTTTCCCCAGTGGCTGCCGGATTGGGACCTTCTATAGCTAAAAGTGCACACACAGGTCATTATGGTATGCATTTTTAGCCTCATTCCTGGCTCCATTTAGGGTCTCCACCCTTGTTTTTCTTTCTTCTCTCTCTCTCAGTTTTAATATGCTATCATGTTATATTTGATATATGCTGCTAGGCTGCCCTAAATCCCTTCTGGAACCAGACTGGGTCTCAGTGAAAAGCTGAAACAGAAACCCTGTGCTGGCCTCCTCTTTCTCTGCCTCTTACCAAACCATATGGCTGCCTGGCGCTCCGCAAGCATCTCATGCCTGCAGCATCGTCTCTGGCCTGCAGTGCCCGAGGGCAGCCTGGCAACCTTGGCAATGACTTATGGAGTCTATGATTTCCAGTGAGATGAGTAAGCAGAGGAAGGGGAATTTCTTTTCTAAACAGTCAGAAGTGAGAGCAAAACTCCTTCCAAGGAGGCCAGGCCATGAAGGAGAGATGCAAAGTGGAAATGGCCATTTGGTGCATCTCAACCCGGGCCCTGTCCCTGCAGCACACTGTACACAGTGGGACCAGCTTTCCTCCAGGTTGAGGGGAGGTGGAGAGGGACCTTGTACTGGGCAGGAAGGATGAGTGGAACAGAGTCGACCAAGGCCAGGATGTAGGCATAGGCCCGACAAGTAAGGGAGGTGGAGAGGACCAGGAGGCCGAATGAGAAGGTGGGTTCTGGAGGCACACTGCCCAGGTTTGAACCCCAGCTCAGCTACTCACTAGCCGTTTAGCTTTGTGCAGAATGACTCATCCTCTCCAGGCCTCAGTTTTCTCAGCTGTGCAATGGATAGAACAATACCTGCTTCACAGGGGCATCGCTAGGATCAAATGAGATCATCCTGTGAAGTGCTGAGTACAGACCCAGACACGTAGTAGGCACTCAATAAGCATTAACGGCTATGCTTATCCTTGCAGCACCACCATCGTTTCTGCTGGAGGGGACTCTATATACTGAGTTATGGAAGGAAATGTGTTGTGTTGGACGGAGGCCAGAGCTTTGGAAGGCAGGCAGAAGGTCAAGAACAGACAAGTATAGCTTTGGGACAGGATTTGACAGATGAATGCAGTTTATTTAGGATGTGGAGTTTCCGGATCCTGGTCCAAAGTCAGGGCCGTCGTTCAGCCCACCTTTCCCCCTCTCGCACCATTCAGCCAACCCATCATCTGAGCAGGCAGAGCCATTCCTCATTCCTGCTTTTCCCCAGCTGAGGCCCCAACTGAGGACAGACACACACACACACACACACACACACACACACACACACAGGCTTCAACGCCTCTCACTTCTCTGCATCACAAAGGTCAAAGCCTCCACGTGGTCCTGCGACCTCCAGCCATACTGTCCCTGCACCCATGCGTATGCTGCAGCTCAGAGGCCCGTGGAAGGAACCTCCAAGGAAGCAACATTGCTGCCTCTAGCCCTGCCCCTGAACGACAGGCCACGAGCAGATGGAGCTGGTCTATGACCACGCTGCAAACTCCAGAGCTTCCTATTATCCCTTTTCTCCAGACCTGGACCCACGCCAGGCCACGAACCTGGGGAAGCTATCCGCTTTAGAGACTCCAACCTTTCCTGGCTGGGCTGTCCCAAAGGGTAGACTCTGATGGGAAAGAAGGGGACCCTACTAGCCCTTCCCTGGGCATGACGCTAGATTTTTCTCCCCTGAGATTTTCCTGCAGGCTGAGAAGGCATCAGCCTCCTCTGCTGAACTCCTACCCATCCTTCAAAACCCATCCCCAATTTGCCCAGCCAAAACCAACTCCCCTTCTGCCTACCCCTACAGCCTACTGCAGAACCACAATCACCAGCAAAACTCTGGGTTGGGAATAGGCCTCCTGCCTCCCCATCTACCTCAGTCCCCGCTCCCTGTGGCTGAACCAAAGGCTCTGTAAAAACAGAGAGCAGGGCTTCCCTGGTGGCACAGTGGTTGAGAGTCCGCCTGCCGATGCAGGGGACGCGGGTTCGTGCCCTGGTCCGGGAGGATCCCACGTGCTGGGCCCGTGAGCCATGGCCGCTGAGCCTGCGTGTCCAGAGCCTGTGCTCCGCAACGGGAGAGGCCACAGTGGTGAGAGGCCCGTGTACCGCAAAAAAAAAAAACCAAAAAACAAAAAACAGAGAGCAAACTTCTTGTATTTGTGTTACCTCCAGAACTTCCTGCTCAGTGCCCAGTGCATGGGAGTTGCTCTGTGTCTGTGAGGATAGACTGAATTTGGACACATAACCACATTCACTGCTCCCCCTCCTTAGGCATGTCTCCCCACGATGGAACTCCTTAAAGCCCCAGGCATCACGGAGGGATGCTGTCTTTGAAGGAACCCAAGGTCTGACAGGTACCAGCTACGGAAGTTGGGGCTGCTTGCTTGACCTCTTCAGTCCCGGGTTCCCTTATCTGAACGAGAAGGGCAGCCACCTCCACCCGTGGGACTGTTTTGAGGGAGAATGTGGTATACACCTGGCATATAATAATTGCTCAATGAGCAGCCAGACTTTGAAAACAGCCAATCACCCTTGCTGGCTGCCCCTCCTCACCTCCCACTCACATCTCAATCCACGGCAATGTGGCTTCCACCCGTGAAACTGCCCCTGCCAAGGACACCAAGACCTGTGTGCCAATGGGCTCTCGATCCTCAAGCTTCTCGCCCTCTGCAGCACTGACCCCACCGCTCAACCCTTCCCAGGGCTTCAGCTGCATATATTTATATGCTTGGTTTTCCCTCCATACCCAGGCATCTGCCCTCGGCTGCTGACCCACACACACCGACGTGCCTCGGGACAGCGCCACCTGGGCATCTCGAGGGCACCTCCATCTCTACCCATCCCAACCTGAACTCGCCTTCTCCTCAGTCTCAGTACACGGGCCTTTGCGGTACACGGGCCTCTCTGCACATTTTAGCAGATGTGCCCCCAAACACAAGCCCACTGGATTAGTGCCCTACTACTGCTGTAACAAACGGCCACAAACACGGTGGCTTAAAACAACACAATTTTATTGTCTTCCTTTTCTGGAAGTAAGGAATCCTAAAATCAAGGTGTTGGCAGGGCTGAGTTTTTTTCAGGTGGCTTGAGGGAAGACTCTGTTTCCTGGCCTTTTGTAGACTCTGCAGGCCTTAGCTCCTTCTCCATCTTCAAGGCCAGCAGCATAGGGTCTTCCAATCTTTTCTTTCTGACTCTAACTCTCCTGCCTCCCTCTCATAAAGATGCTTGTAACTGCAGTGGGCCCACCCCAATAAGCCAAGATAATTTCTCCATCTCAAGGTCCTTAACTTGATCACGTGTGCAAAGTTCCTTTTACCATATAACACATTCACAAGTTCCAGGGATCTGGACACGGCCATCTTTGGAGAGCCATTGTTTGGCCTACTATAGTCACCTCCCTTCACCTGCTCCAAATCTCTAGGGTATCCCTCCGGGGACAGACAAGATGTTGGCCCACTTCCTTTCTACAACCAGTGTCTCCATGTGAACCTTCTTAGGTAATATAAAAGCTTACCCATCACGCCTTATCTCTACTGTATATTCAATCATTTCTTCAGCAGGACTCCCTCCATTGGGTTTTTTAAGGAAGTTAATGTCTCATTAACAAACTCCCTTGGCCCCAGTCTTCCCTCAGCCATCACCCTTCCTGTCTCTCTCCTCCACTTATTTCTAATCAAACTTCTGAGAAGTGACTATTCCAGTCACCTCCATTCTAATGAGGTTCCCATCTCATTACTCTTCTGCAGGATTTCTCAGCCCTGGTGCTGTTGACAACTGAGGCCAGATCATTCTTTGTTGTAGGAGGCTGTCCTATGTATTATAAAAGGTTTAGCAGCATCCCTGGCCTCTTACTTCTAGATGCCAGTAGCATATCTCCATCTTAAGTTGTGATGGCAAAAAAAAAAACATCCAGACATTTCCAACTACCCCAGAAAGGGGGCGGGGGGTATAAATTGCCCCAGGTTGACAACCACTGGCTTATAGTAACAGCTCTTGCTAAAGTCACCAATGACTTCCCTGGCACTAAATCCAGTAAATGCTTTCGAGCCCTTCTCTTGCTTGGATTCTCAGCAGAGTTGGACATTGTTGGACATTCTGGCCTTCCCACCTCAGGCCACTCTTGCTCTGGCTCCCCTGCAGGATCGAGCTCCCCTGCTGGACCGCTCACCGTTGAAGTTCCTCAAAGCTTAGTCCTTAGGCTGCTGCACCTCTCGCTCAGCCCGTTCTCCCTGGGGGCTGCCCTCCAGCCCTCTGGCCCCACGGATCACCTATGCACAGGTGACTCATGAAGTAACATCTCCAGTCGCCCTTTCCAAGCTCTGAACCCATATATATAAAGCTGCCTAGTTGATATCACTACTTGGATATCTTGGCATCACTCAACAAGATATCCAAGGCATCACTCCAAACTCAACAAGCCCAAAACCGAAATCAGGATCTTCCCCTCAACCCAGTCCCCTTCTGGCATTCCCCATTTCTCACAGAAATTCACCATTCCTGACCTGTAGGGAGAGGAACACTGCAGGAGTTGTTCATGACACTTCCCTCTCCCTTACTTGGGCTAATAGGTCTCTTCCCAAGTCAAATCTCTTTCATCTCTGAAGTAGTTCACAAACCAGTTCGCTTGTCTCCATGTCTCTGCCCCACCCTAGCTCAACCCTCCACCGTCACCGACTTCAAGAACGAACACAGTCCTCCGACTGGGGTGTAGACGTCCATTCTTGACCAATGCCTCCACCCCATCAGTTCTCCAGCCTGCAGCCAAAGTCACCCTTTCAAAACATAAATGAAAGCTTTTCGCTGTTCTTAAAATGGAGAACGGAAGTCCCAGTTTGGCCCACTGGGCCCTACATGACCCAGCCGCTGTCTCTTCCAGGCCCACGTTTGCTGCACTCCAGGCACACTGGCCTCCCAGTTGCTCAAACGTACCGTGCTCTCTTCTGCCACAGGACCTTTGCTCATGGTGCTCCATCCATCTTGATGCCCCTCACCAATCATCACCCGGTGGGAATTCTCTTCCTTCAATCACAGCTCAACTGTTAGGAAGCCTTCCCCGACTCCTGGCCCCATCAAATCCCTTGGTTGATCACTTTTCTCCTAGCCCCACTGTCTCTCCGTTACCTTTCAGAGTCATAATGTTACATTTATTTTTATTTATTTATTTATTTATTTGTGCGGTACGCGGGCCTCTCACTGTTGTGGCCTCTCCCTTTGCGGAGCACAGGCTCCGGACGCGCAGGCTCGGCGGCCATGGCTCACGGGCCCAGCCGCTCCGCGGCATGTGGGATCTTCCCGGACTGGGGCATGAACCCCCGTCCCCTGCATCGGCAGGCGGACTCTCAACCACTGCGCCACCAGGGAAGCCCCATAATGTTACATTTATTGAGGCTTATCTTATTCTTTAATTTCTTCCATCTTCCTCACAGTAAATTCTATGAGGGCAGGACTGATGTCTGATCTGGTCCACCATTGCGTCCCCAGAGCCAGCCCAGTGCTTGACACAAAGCAGACCTTCAAGACGTGTTTATTTAAAGATAAATGAATCATCTTCCTACCCCCAGCCTGCCTCTCTCTACTGTCCCATGTCCCCCTATCTGTGGTCAAGTTTGGTGCCTGAAAGTCATCATTGATAATTTTCGAATCTGAAAATCCCTCTTCCTCACCTTCACATCCTGTCTATCAACGAATCTAGGGGATTCTCCCCGCTAAATCTCTCTCAGACGTGCCCACCTTTAGCACTTGAGTTTAAGCCACCATCTTTCCAGATGTGAACTCCCACTCCAGCCTTTTACCTAGAATCCCAATTCTCCATTCTGCAACCCACCATGTCACACCCCTGCTTGAAACGTTCCGATGGCTTCCCCTGACCCACAGGACGAAGGATGCACTTGTCATGGCCTATGAAACACAGCATGATCTGGCTCCCACCTCCCTCTCCTGCCAATTCTCGCCGCTCTGCCTCTCAGGCTCACTGCTGCTGCCCCACCGGACTTCTTAGGTTCCTCTCTCTCAGCTGTTCTGCCTACATGGAGCATTTTTCCATCCCCCTTCTACTAACTGCTACTCATTCTTCAAGTCTCAGACCAGAGGAAGTCTTGACCAAACCCCTCAAGTAGGCCAAGAACAACAATAATAGCTGACAGTCACTGCGTGCTTACTAAAGGCAAGCACGATTCTAAGAACTTTGCAGCGTTGACTCATTTCATCTTCACCATCAGCCATGATTATCCTGGCACAGAGAGGTTCAATGACTCATCCAAGGTCACATTAGATAGTAATTAGCAAACCTGGCTGACATGATGAACTCAGGCTCCAGGCCCCAAATCCCAGAGCTCTGTGAACGCTGCCATCTCCCTGTGTACCCAGAGCGTTCTGTATTCCCCCTTCAGTAGCAATTTGTCACATGTGCATGTATTTGTTCACTGCCTGTGCTCCCCACCAGACTGTCCACTCCCAGAGGGCAGGGACCGTGCCTGTCTTGTTGGAAGCTTTACCTCTAGCATTGGATATTACTGCTTTTTTAGCTGAACGTCATGCTATGCATCCCCACAGTCCCAGCTCCAGGTCACCCACTCCAGAGGAGGGCTGGGGTAAACCCTTCATAAATGTCATAGAATGGCCCGCCAGACACACGCACGAGGGTTCATGGAGAAATTGCCCCACCACTGATTCCGCTGACTACTGCCAGATGGGGCTCCTCCGCATGGCCCTTGGCTACCAAGGGTCACAGGGGCAAGGGGACAGCAAGATCCATCATCCACGTGTCCAGGAGTGATGGCAGAAAAGCTCTGGGCCAGGCTGGGCCAGCGTATGGCTCCCCCTGCTGGTTTCCTTCCATGTTCGTGGCACCCTTTTCCGAGGCACAGCCCGGGAGACACTCACCAGCCACGAGAAGAAGCCAGCTGATTTGTCCTGGGTGGAGATCTGCCCCTCATAGGGGCCGAAGATGTGGCCCTTGGGGATGACCTCATTTATGCAACGCACGTCATTCTCCCCACTGGCTTCCTTGACCACCTCCATGCCCTGGGGGATGGTGAGGGCCGCCCGGTCTGGGATGCCCACAGGCACCGGCGTGTCGGACACAAACACCGGGGGACCATGGTTCGGGCACTCATCCACAAAGTACTCCTGGCAGGACTCGCAGACTGGAGGGATGGAAAGAGGAAAGAGAGCCTCAGTTGGGAGGTAGGACCCCCATGGAGGTGGCTGAGGGGCTGATGGGAGGCCCACCCTGAGGACAGCGTAAGCCAGTGGAAAGTACACAGCATGGGACTCGGGAGTCCCGGCCCTGGCTCCACCCCAGCCAGTCACAGGCCCCTGAGTCTTCAGTAGTGATAACTCACTCCCTTCCCTGGGGACTCAAAGGACACACCCACCAACACCAAGGAAGCCAGTTTGAAAAAACAGAAGAAAGATCATGACTGGAGTCAAATAGGTCTGGGTTTGAATTGCAGCTGTGCATCTGTGAGCTGTGGGACCTGACGCAGGTGGTACTTAACCCTCACCAAGTCTCAGTGTCCTCCCCTGGAAAATGGGACCAAATAATGGACACCTCAGTGGCTAATGGTGAGGATTAACTGAGGCCTGGACCTGTGTCTGGTACATAATAGGTGAGTGTCTATCTTCAGTATTCTCACTGCAAATTCCCTAAGCAGAGATGGGATGGAGGGTGGGGTGGGGGGTGAAGGGCACGCAGAGTGGCCAAGAGTAGCCCCAAGCTCCACTTACACCAGAAGTCCACTTGCTGGAAGCTTTTGGGCATGATGAGGTCACGCTTCCCCTTCAGTTTCCTGGGCTCCACTTCCATGGCGGAGGGGTCTGGTCTCCTAGAGCTGGCCAGGACAGGGGCCAGTAGAGAAAGCACAAAGCGATCAGAGTGAGAGGCTGGTGGGCAGGGAAACCGAGGACGTGACCGGATGTGAGGCAGGTGGAGGAACCCCAGCCCACCTGCTTGTTCAGTGCAGTGGGTAGTGGAAAGGTAGGAGTCCTGAGACCTGGGTTCAGGCTTTCTTGGGCCACTACTTGGGTTTTTCTAGAGCCTGTGCTCACCCCTGGTCCTAGGAGTTGCCCAGAGCAGAGTATGGAAGATGAGTAAAGCATGGGATGTCTTCCCAGGGTCTCCCATCAACCCAGCCCAGCAATGCTCCCCCCCTTCTCCCTCGCCTGTCCCCACATTGAGGCCTCACCAGGGTTGGCCATACTCCTGGTCGCGGAGCGGTGAGCAGACCTCTGTCTTCACCACCGTCACCATCTCCCCCACGGCTGCCTTGGTCTGCGCCAAGCACTCCTTCATGTTCTCAGTCATTCTGTCCTGGGGACGCGAAGGCGGGACCACCACAGGAAGAGGATCAAAGAGACAGGGGAAGAGGGGTGAGTGGCAGAGAGGGCAAGCGGGGGTCTCCTGGAGTCTGGTTACCCTCCCTGCCATCCCCAGAGGAAGCGCTTGAGAACACAGACAACAAAAACAGCTGTAGCCCGGCCAAGAGGAAATGCCATTTCTATCCCGGGCTGGTCCTGGGGACGACTGGAGCCACCAGCCCCATGGGGTCAGGGGCCGGGAGTAGCTCAGGCCAGGAGGCAGGGCTGAGAAGCACAGCCTGTACCCCAAGACCAAAGGGCAAAGGGTACGAGGGACCCACAGGAGCCTCTGCACAAAACCCTGCAATGGGGAGCAGGGGAGGGATCGACTCAAGTCCAGCTGGGGCCAAAGGGGGCAGGCAGATGAAATGGGCCCCGAGCGCCTGGCTGCACAGCCCCTCACCCAGGGGCTGCCAGGGAATGCAGCCAGGCTCGCTTCGCCAGCTCAGAGCAGGTACAGGCGGGGCCTGGGGGTCCCCGTGTGGGCCGGCCCTGACTCCAAGCCCCACCCAGCTCTCTCTAGGGGAGTCTCCCTAGCCCGCAGCTTACCGCCCTCCTCCACCACCGCGCTGGGCTTCAGCCCCTCCCTTGGCACCCCAGGGTCCTCATGCCAAGCCCGGGGACACTCTTCTGGCCAGAACAGCGCTCAGCTCGGGCTGGGAGCACGCTCGGCCCCCGGACTGGGCGAGCAGCGTGTGTGACTCACTACCCGGGGCCCCGCTGGCCACACCCCTGCTCCTCGGCTAATCAGCCCCCTGCTCCCCACCGGGGCCCCAAAGCCGCCGGCAGCGGGAGGGGTGTGGGGAAACGTGACGGCCTGCCCCCTTCTCCGAGCCGGCGGGGACTGGGGGCGCGCGGAGGGGGGCGGGGGAGGCCCGGGCCGGGCCGAGAAGCCCCGTCCCAGCCCCCCACCGCCCCCCCTGGGACCCCCAGCTCCTGAAGCCCGCGGGTCATCCCGGCTGCGTGTCCGGCTGGGAAAGTGTGAGATCCCGAGATCCGGCCGGCACTGCGCACCGGCCGGGAGCAGGGGCGGTGCGGAGGGCCGGGGAGGGCGCGGGCTCGCTCTCTCCCTCTCACCAACCTTCCCGGCGGGGTGCTCCCTGCCCAGCCCGGCCCTGCCCAGCGCCCGCCCCCCGCCCGCCATGCCCGGCATTCCTTGCGGGGGCATGTGGCTTCTTGCCGGCCCCGGGGGCACGCAGTTGGCTGGCGGCCGGGAGGGGGGCGCGCGGGGAGCGAGAGGAAGCGGGCGCCCGGGAGGGGCGGCGGGAGGGGGCCCCGCCTGGGAGGAATTCCAGCCCCTCCCGCGGGCCTCGGCCCCCACGCGGGCCGGGGGGCGCCTCGCGGGCGTCTGGTGAGGATGATAGCGCCGGGGAGGCTGGGCCCCGCGGCCCACCGCGCGCCCTCCCAGCCTCCGCAGCCCACTCGGTACGGCGGCAGCGCGGCCTGGGGCGCGGCCAGAGCGCCAGCGACACCCAAGTCGCTGGCCACGCACCGCAAGCCCGCCCCTTCCCCACCTGCGCGGCCTAGGGTGGGGACCGGCGTCTTCGAGGGGCGCCAAGGTTGGTATTTGGCTGACCTCATAGCCCACGAAGTGGCCCCCAAGCCACCCGTGAGGTGGGCAGGGGTTGGGAGTCAGCGAGGCAGGAACTTAGAGCTGGAAGACGTCCGGTGACTCGCCCAAGGTCACGCAGCCCATTCCTGGCGAAGTCTGCACTGGAGCCTAGGGCCTCCTCTGAGTAAATGGGAAACAGCAGGACCCCGAAATGTAAGCGTTTTGTTTCAGGACTGGTTCACTTTCACGCCACACCCTCAGTCCAGTCTTTTTCTAGAAGTATCACCCGAATCACCCTGGGGTGGGTTCAGGACTCAGCCCATAGGTGCAGCTGCCAGGTGGGGGCAGGACCCAGTGGATTTATAAACGGTCACAACACCCCTGCCCTAAGGAGCACTTCTCAACTGCATGGACAACATTTACACGCAACACATCCTGAGACAGCTGGTCTAGAGTTTAGGAGCCTGGGCTCCTAGAGCCCACTGCTTGTGTTCAAGTGCCAGCTATTGGCTCTGTGACCCTGGGCAGGTGTTAAGGACTGAATGTTTGTATGTGCCCCCTCAGAAAAAAAAAAAAAATAAATCCATAATCCCTATGTTGGATGCCCTAACCCGCAGTGTGTGCCTGTATTTGGAGACAGGGCCTGTGAGGGGGTGATAAAGGTTAAATGAGGTCACAAGGATGGGGCCCTAATCTAATAAGGCTGGTGCCCTTAAAGACGGGGAAGAGACACCAGAGCGCCCCCTCTCTCTCCACCAGGTGAGGACAGTAGGAAGGCAACAGTCTGCAAGCCAGGAAGAGAGCCTTCACCAGGAACCAAATTAGCCAGCACCGTGATCTTGGACTTCCCAGCCTCCTGAACTGTAAGAAATAAGTGTCTGGTGTGTAAGCCACCCAGTTTATGGCATTTTGTTATGACAGCCCGAGCTGACCTGGGCAGCAGGCTAACTTCTCTGTGCTTCCATTTCTTCATCGGGAAAATGTGTCAAGTATTAGATTCTATCACAGACGTTGCTGTATTAAACAGACAGAGACGTGTTTGGAGGGAGCTAGGGAGCTAGGCACCGTCTCTATACATCCACTGAATAAAGCTCATCAGGAAGATGGGTATGTGTGACATCATTAAGGAGTGGCTTTGAATTCTCTCCTTTGGATTGGATTTATTTTAAGTCAGTCATTTGCAGACTCTGCCACTATCATAGGAACTGACTGCTTGGGACCATTTTGCATTGAGCTCTCCTGTTCTAGCCCCTCTGCCCTCCCCCGGCTTCACCTGTATGCCATGCTCCACCCTGCCAGGGGGACCCGTGAACTTGCTGTGTATTCCACCTGGAACATACCTGGAAAACTCCTACCTATTCTTCAGCCCTCACTGTCCCCCCCATCCATAATACCCTCTCTAGCCCCATGTCCCTTTCCTCATGGCACTTGTCACTCTTAGAGCAGTCTTCTGTCAGTATGATTATTTGATGAATATCTGTTTCCCATAATAGATTAGAAGCTCCCCAAGGGCAGAGGGCAGGCCTTTTTGCTCACCACTGAATGGCCAGCACTTGTAACAGTGAGTGCCTGACGTCAGGGCAGAACAAGTGAAAGACAAGCCATATGCTAGGGCATAAACTTTAAGGAGGCACCCATTCTCAGGGTCATGCGCTTGCAGGACTGGCACCTGAGACTGAGTGCCTCCTTCAGTTTTGCACCTCTAGGTGCCTTGCTTGCCTTACCCGGGTCTCAGCCTTGCCTATCACATAGCATATTCTCAATAAATGTTTGCCAAGTTAATTCATGACCCAATGACCCGTCATAACTCACTGTCTCCCACCAATATGTTCTTCTCGCCCCTTTGAGTATCTCAACTCTGTAAGAGACCTCAGAGGGGGAGATAGGGTGGGTGGGTTATCGTTTTGAACCCTCTTCATGGGGTACTTTCTCGTGACCTCTGCCAGGCAAGGTGGGGGAGGCTGGCATCGAGAGGCAGTGAGGGACAGTGAGAGTGTGATGGGATTAGACTCCTGAGGCCTGGAGCCTGAATTTGATAATAAGTGTAAAGTATAAGCTGTGCAACCATGGGCATATGACTTCAACTCTCTAGGCCTTAGTGTCTTCCTTGGTAAAATGGAAATAATCAAAATTGCCCCAGAGAAATCACTGAGACAAAGGCTGGGTCAAGGTCTTGGAAAGAGCCAAGTGCTAAGGGTTTGTAAGGGATATTAATCCCTTACTTGCTCTAAACTGGCTGCCAGAGGCAAGGGGGTGAGCAGGAAGAGAAAGGAGAGGGGGGATGGAGGGAAGAGAGACTGGCGGGGAAGGAAAGGAGGGAGAAGTAGGCAATAGTAAGGGAATAAAGGCTGGAGGGGAAGAGGGAGAGGAGAGGAAATCGGAGAAAAAAGGTGGAAAGGGAGACTCAGAGAGACAGAGGGAAGAGGCACACAGACATTTTTCTAAGTCTTAAATGGTCCTGGGGAAAACATCCCCTTATAAAAAAAAAGCATTCATTTGAATCTCAAAGTAGAGATGTCTGTGGGCCACTTACTTTCATGTCTTATTTTTCATTTACATCCCACCTTCATCCCATTAAAAAAATGGTGACGATTTATAACATAAACTCACACTCAGCAGGACAGTTGAACAACCAGAGACCTCATGGAGAGGAGTGATGCCAATTATACACAGAATCTGTGGTAAGATGTTTAGTGATCTAGCTTTCCATTCAGTTCTGAGCCTCCTGGCAGCTAAGGCAAAAAGGGAAACACGATGGGTTACAAAGTACTCATTATTTGATACCTATTTATTGACTGGCTGCACAATTAAGTTCTTTTCATTCTTGGAGGGGTCCAGCTGCCTGGAGAACCAGAATCAACTCTCACTTACATAACTGGTGTGTATTACAACTCCTTTCTGTGTCTGTAGTGAAGGCCATGGGGGCAGGGAGGGAGAAGATGGGATGTGGCAGGACTGAATGAACTTCCATTTGGGAAGAGAGGGAGAACACGGGCTTGTGTCCTTCATTAGGTCCAGCTCAGCGGGCACGGTATGGCCCCAGCCAGGTGAAGCTCCAGCAACTGTTTCCGCAGACTGCTCTGGCCCTGCTTGCCCAGAGAGGGGCTTAGGGGAGGGTGGGGTGGGGGTGGGGGGTCAGCAGGCCTCGTAGAGGACTCCAAGCTGCTGGCAATGCTCCCTCTCAGCTGGCTCCTCTGAGTCTGCACCCGCAGAGATTAGGCATGTTGCAAACCCAGCAATGAGATGCAGACCCAAGAGGAGGGGGCAGAACGCGGCTCAGGAGCCTGCAGCTCTGTTTTCACTCTTGGCAGGTTGCCAGGGTCCTGGAATGCCCAGCAGCCAGTGTGGCCAGAGGACCAGGGGCCTGTACCCACTTGGGTACCCTAGAGGCTAGCACCAGGAGAACCTGGCAGGCCTGCTCTTGTACCCCCGCAGCATTCTGTGTTGTCTCCCCGATGACAAAGGGACACGCAGTGAGGGGGCTGGCCCGAGTTACACAGTGACCTGGGCTGGGTATCCCAAGCCTTGGCTCTCAGTCCTGACTGTGCCATAAACTTTTATTTCTTTATTTATTCATGGCTGCGTTGGGTCTTCGTTGCTGCGTGCAGGCTTTTCTCTAGTTGCAGCAAGTGGGGGCTACTCTTCCTTGCGGTGTGCGGGCTTCTCATGGCGATGGCCTCTCCCCCGTTGCGGATCACGGGCTCTAGGCGCACGGGCTTCAGCAGCTGTGGCTCCCGGGCTGTAGAGCGCAGGCTCAGTAGTTGTGGTGCACGGGCTTGGTTGTTCGGCCGCATGTGGGATCTTCCCGGACCAGGGCTCGAACCCGTGTCCCCTGCATTGGCAGGCAGATTCTTAACCACTGCGCCACCAGGGAAGGCCCTGTGCCATAAACTTTTTAGGTGATCCTGAGCAAGTTCCTGCCTCGCCCTGAGCCTCAGTTTCCCCTTCCTGAAAAATGAAAGTTCCAACATGTTTCTTAACAGTAAACCATGGGGATAATTGGGGGAAAGCATGGAATTATTACAGGATTTTATATGTCCAGCAAGCTCTGCCTATGGAAAGAACAGATTATATGCCTTGAACATAAGACAGATTTGCAAATGTATGTAGATACTTTTGCGATGAACTAAAGGTAAATTTATTTAACAGTGTTATTGATTCATAGAAGCCCTATGGCACCATGTGTTTTGTTAACCAACTGATACCAGCACAGCCACTCAACAAGCTGTGTAACCTTGAGAAAATTCACTACCTGCTCCACCTCGGTTTTCTCATCTGTCCAATGGGACAGATATCAGATCCTACCTCATAGGGCTGCTTTACAGAGCACAGTGCCTGGCATATAATAGGTACTCTATAGATATTAGTTCTTCTTATCGTCCATTTTATTTATTATTTTAAACGTGTAGCACACATCAGGTGAGCCTGTTGGTGAAATTTTTTGACATTAAAAGAGGGCCTTGGGCTTCCCTGGTGGCACAGTGGTTAAGAATCCGCCTGCCAATGCAGGAGACACGGGTTCAAGCCCTGGTCCGGGAAGATCCCACATGCCACGGAGCAACTAAGCCCGTGCGCCACAACTACTGAGCCTGCGCTCTAGAGCCCTCCAGCCACAACTACTTAGCCCACATGCCACAACTACTGAAGCCCGCGCACCTAGAGCCTGTGGTCCACAACAAGAGAAGCTACCGCAGTGAGAAGCCTGCGCACCACAACGAAGAGTAACCCCCGCTCGCCACAACTAGCGAAAGCCCGTGCGCAGCAACGAAGACCCAACACAGCCCAAAATAAATAAATAAATTTATATTAAAAAAAAATAATAAAAGAGGGCCTTCACGAGTAGTCAATACCCTTAATAGAGAAACACTTTTAATAAATCTATACTATAAAGATGCTTATCCCAATGGAAAAATAAAATGGAAAAGAACGTGAAAAAGCAATCTGCAAAAGAAAAGAGACAAATGGCCAATCTGCTTTATGGAAAATCACAAAACTCTAATACTCAAATAAATATAAGTTAAAACAAATAAATATAATTTCTCCTCTATTAAACTGGCAAAGATTAAAAATCTTGATACTAGTCAGAGTTGGCAAGTGTGTGGGGGAAATACCCTACATACCCTACTAGTTAGAATAGAAATCGGTGTAATCTTTCTGCAGGGCAATTTGGCAATGCGTATGAAAAGCCTTGAAATGAGCAAAACCTTTGTAGGAGCAGTCCCAAATCTAGGAATTTATCCTAAGGACATAATTAAGTTGTGTGCAAAGATTTACCCACAAGGCTTTCCTCTGCAACACTATTTTTAGTAGCAAAAAACAGGAAACAACTTAAACCTCGAAAACAGGGGAGAAGTTAATACATAACACACAATGAAATATTACACAGCAATTAACAGTGCTTTAGAAGAATATTTATTGACACGGAAACAGGCTCAACATACTGTTAAAGAAAAACTGAAAGTTATGAAGTGAAAGAAGCCAATCTGAAAAGGCTACATCCTGTGTGATTCCAACTCTATGACATTCTGGAAAAGGCAAAACGATGGAGAGAGTAAAAAGATCAGTCATTGCCAGGGGTAAGAGGGTGGGGGGTGAACAGGCAGAGCACAGAGGATTTTTAGGGCAGTGAAACTACTCTGTATGATACTATAATGGTGGATACATGTCATTATACATTTGTCCAAACCCTCAGAATGTAAAACACCAGTGAGCCTTAATGTAAGCTGTGGCCTTGGGATGATAATGATGTCAGTGTGGGTTCGGCATTTGGAACAAATGTACCTGCCTCTGGTTTTAACTGTATAACCAACAGCTGAATGGCTGCTGGGGTGGCCACCGGACTGGCCACATAGCTGAGGACTGATGGGTCCAAGCACACCTCCGGCTCTTGGAGTCTGGGCTAGTCCTCAGACTAATGCTGCTGTCCATAGTGGGGGAGGTTCTGGAGGTGGGGGCCAAGGAGCATAGGGAAACCCTCTAGTTTCTGCTCGATTTTCCTGTGAGCATCGGTGGTCCAGCTGGCTGAGGCCTGCAGAACACATTCTCCCAAGGTGGTTCCTCCTGCAGAACCTTTTAGAGGTAATATGTTTACTCCATGATGGTAAGACTTTGATAAGGAGTTGGAAGAAACAGTGTAAAGGTTCGTGAGTCAAATGGAGAAGCTGGTGAAGGATGGCACCCTTTTTTATGAGTTTGCTTCTTACAGCGGATACTGCTAGTGGCTTACCTGGATCCCATTCCCCCTTTCCTCCCACTAATGGAATTGGACTTTGTTCAGATGCTACACCTTCCTCACTGGACCTACTGCCCTACCCTCGCGGGGTGGGGGGTGGGGGGGAAGCACGCAGCCTTTCTTGCAAATGGCTGCCATGTCCTGCGGAGGACCCCGGCAGGAATCACCCTTAGGATGACCTAGCACGGCAGAGCAGCGGAAAGGTGTGGTATAGTAATAAGTATATCTGGTCTTGTCCCCAGCTCCTGGAACAGAGCTCCTAAAACCCTTGGCATTTCCCAATAGGAGTGTCTTTTGTTATTCACAAGGAGCCCCTTGCTGTCACACCTGAGTTGATGCTAATGAAGTGACTTAGGATGGGGCCCCTTGATAGACTTAAGATGGGGCTGATCACCAGAAAGACCAAGAGATTAGAGATAGAACTTTCAGTCCCATCCACTGACTTGGGGGTGGGGGTAAAGACTGAACTCTATAAAAATTCTTAAGATTCAGAGAGCTTCGTGGTTGGTGAACACGTCCAGGTGCTGGGAGAGTAGCGCGCCTGGAAAGGGCATGGAAGCTCCACGCCCCTCTCCCCATACCTTGCTCTGTGCATCTCTTCCATCTGGCTGTTCCTGAGTTGTATCCTTTATAATAAACCAAAAATAGTAAGTAAAGCACTTTCCTGAGTTCTGTGAATTGTTCTAGGGAGTTATAGAACCTGGGGAGGGGGATGTGGAAACCCCTGATTTATGTTGGTCAGAAGTATGGTTGGCCCAGGACTTGCAAGTGGTGTTTGAAGTGGGAACAATCTTGAGGGAGTGGGCCGGCAACCTGTGGGATCTGTGCTCATTCTGGATAGTTAGTTTCAGTTGGTGTTGAAGTATCAGAGCATGGTTTGTTCGGTATTGGAAAACATACCAGAGATGGGGACTTTAAATGGCATGGTTAAGGCGTTAAATCAACGGGTCCTGATATCTGCCCTACTTCTGCACTTCCTGTTACTTCTTTTTACTCAAGCCTGACTAGGACAGTGTCTCTGTTACATGCGGCCATAGCCATCCTCACTGGTACCCTACCCTGCCAAAGGTGCAGGCTCCGCCTACCCGCATGTCCACTGGGGCTGGGATCGGAACTCTGGCTGTGCCTCTGTAAAGCATCCTCCCCGATGGTGCCTTGGACTACAAAGGGGCAAAGGGAGGGGCTGCAGCATTACACCCCCAGCCACCCCTCTCCCCTAAGCCCAAGATCTGACCTGCAGCTATAACCTGAGCTCTCTCTCTGATGCACTGCTGGTGGGAGTGTAAAACTGGTACCTCTAGGGAGAGCAGTTTGGCACTGGGAAACTTTCAGAAATGCACATAATCTTTGATCCTGCAATTCCACTTCTAGGAGTTTCTCCGAGACACATGTGTAAGGGTATTCATTGCAGCACTGTCTGGAAGCGCAAGGAACAACCAGCGTGTCCATCTGGAGGTTGGTTAAATAACTCATAGCATAACCATACAACAGGCAGCTGTTTCAAAGAAGGAACTGACGGAACAAACTCCATCCCCTGCTTCCACTCTGCCCCTACTGTCCGTTCTCCACCCCACAGCCAGGGTGAACCCATTACAACCTAGGTCAGATCAGATGGCCCCCAGCTCGAAACCCTCCTCAGAGCCCCACCTCACGCAGAGCAAAGAGCAAAGCTCTTCAGCGGCGTGCCAGTGCCAGCCGGACCCAGTCTGCCCTCACGCCCTCTGGAACTCATCTCCTCCCACTCCCCTTTCACGCCCACCACAGCCCCAGGGGCTGCCTTGCACAGCCTGCAACAAGACACGCTTCGTCTTGAGCCTTTGCACTGGCTGTTCCCTCTGCCTGGAATGCTCTTCCCCCAGGGACCCACAGGGCTCACTCCTTCACGCCCTTCAGCCCTTTGCTGAATATCACATTCTCTGGCCACCTATATAAAATTGCAGCCCCCTTACGCTTTCTACCCCTCCTTCCTTGCTTCATTTTCCTCCAGAGCACTATGCACTGTCAAATATATGCAGTACTTATTTATATTCCTGGCTGGCTGTCTCCCCGACAAGAATGTAAAGTCCAGGAAGGCAGAGATATTTATCTGTTTTGTTCATTGCTGTATCCTCTGCCACTAGAAGAATGCCTGGTGCAAAGTGAAGCACACAATACACACATGTTGAATGGATTACATAATTCGTGGGGAAAACAAAATCTTGGTAAAGAAGACTTTGTATAATTTGAGAGGCAGCAGAAAATGGCGGTTTGAGACCAGGCTGACGACGTTCAACCCCCAACTGCGCCAACCACCGTGTGGTGTCCAGGGAGTTCCTTAACCTCTCTGTACCTGGAGGTATTAATAGCACCTACGTGGTAAGGCTGTTATGAGGATTAAATGAGTTAGTATTTGTTATCTACCTAGAATGGTGTCTGACACAAACTGAGTAGGCTATATAAATGTGTGTTACATAAAATAAACATACCCCGTTTTAATAAAATTAGAAGGACATACACATTCATATGTGCTTATGTATGCACAGAATAGCTCTAGGCTATGACAGCTGCTGTTCCTGGGATTGCCAGCTGAGGGAGGAAAGTTCTCACTGAATTTTACACCAGATCCATGCATTTCTAATTTAAAAAATAGATTAGTAATGCCTAGGAGTTGTCAGTTGTTGAGGCTGGGTGATAGGTACCTGGAACCTTATTATACTCTTCTATCTTTTTTGTAGAGTAAAAAAGTTTTTAGAGTACATATCAGTATTAATAGTCTAAAAAAGAAGTCCCAGGCTACCCTGCCACCTCCCCTCCCAGCATGCCAGCGAGTGGAACAGAAGGGAAGACTGCATCTGCTGATGGAGGGAGGGTGGGCAGGGGTGGGGGTCGGGGCTCCTTCCAGCCACCTGCAGTCCCCACGGAGGGGGACCCTGAAGTCCAGACAAATTCCCTGAGTCCCACCTGGCTCCAGGATTCCAAGCACCAAGTCATCCACACAAGGCTGGGGGAGAAGGGCTGTGCTGGGAGCGCTGGGTCCGGCTGCAAGCGGCGTAGGGTCTCTGGGCTGAGCTACCAGGGGCTCAGGGAGGCCACGCTTGCAGACGCCAAAGCGGCAGGAAGGGAAGGTCTTGATGGAAAACGGCCTGGATGTGTACATTCATTGAAGGACAATCAGAGATGGCCTGCATTGATTGCTTGCAGGCAGTCTGGTCTGTTGGGAGACCAGACTTGTCCTCTGGTGTCCCCCGCTCCTTACCCCTGTGATGCTAAGGCAGAGGGCACACAGTCTTTAAGCAATCTGCCCCCAAGTCACACCTGCAGGGGTGTGACTTTAAGCAATCTGCCTCTTAAGGGGCAGGGCTGGGGAAGGTGTGCTCTCGCATCTTACTGCCTCCTACAGGCTGTTAGAGCTGAAGGACGCACCCAGGCCCCTCCTTTCTAGACGAGGAAACGGGAGGCCCAGAGGCAGTGACTTGCACAAGGCCTCCCAGAGGAAGACTCTGGGAGATACAAACCCACCGCCCTCCAGCCTGTGCTCGCAGCCCCTCTCCCGCCCTGCTCTCCCTGCCCCTCTCCACAGCGCTCTTAGCGTCCTCGCCTCTACATTCCTTCCGACCCACCCACCCACGGAGCTGGAGCCTCTATTTAGCCAGGTGGGACCTGGTGAAACACCACGCGGTGTTTTGGCCACAAGGAAAGGGGTCCTACTGTCCGTACCACGACTCCCGGAGGGAAAGGCCCGTGCAGGGAGGGGCTGCAGGGCCCTCGGGGGCCCCGTGGACCTGGTGCCAGCCTTCACCTCTCCTGCAGTCTCCTTCAGCTCCCTCCCCTCCTTGTTCCATCCGGCCCTGCCGTTCTCACTGGCTGTTTTTTCGCCCAGTCCTGCCCAGAATCTCAGAATGAAAAGAAAGTTCAAAAGTCACCTAAATCTTTGCTTCTCCTGGCGTGGTCCACAGACCAGCAATAGGGCCATCACACGGCACTTGCTAGAAATGCAGAGTCCCGAGCTCCACCCCAGACCCCCTGAATCAGAGTGTGCCTTAAAACAGGAGATTCCCCCAGTGATTTGTATGCAGAGTTGAGTTTGAGAAGCGCTAGTCTAAACTGCAAGAGGCTGGAAGCCGCAGTGTCCATCATCACTGAGCGCGCTTGAACACCTCCAACAGGGAACCAGGCGGCCAGGCCACCATCCCATCTTTGGACAAGTAAGGGGTGTGTGTGTGTGTGTGTGTGAGTGTGTGTGTGAGAGAGAGAGAGAGAGAGAGAGAGATGGAAGGGGTGGTCCGCCATGGGTCCTGAGCGTCCCCTGCTGAGTTTATCAGACTGTTAGCCCTCACCATTCTCTGACCTCTGACTGTGAGCCATTTCCGTAGCTAGTCACATAGGTAACTAAGTAGGTCACAGTGACCACAGCATGAATGCTACCATACAACTGCTCGCTCCCCGGGGAAGGGGAACCAGCTGCTTTACCGCTTGCTACAAAAGGTGCCGAGCCCTCTGCCCTGAGCTCTTCCAGTGCAGTGTAAGAGCTCTGGGTCCATCGTGTCACCATCTGGGTCCATCGTGTCACCCGATGGGACTTGGAGGCACAGTAACCGGTGCTACCGTGTGCATGATCCTGCTGTCTCCCTCCTGTGCTGGGGGTAAGAAACTGTCCTGCTGATCCATGGAGTCTTGGCCACATGTAGCATCCACGCCAAGAGATTGGGGTTCTTTCCTAACTATGTGTGTGTGTGTAGGTGTGTCTGTGTGTGTGTGTGTACCATGAGTGGCCGTTTATGAAGAATTAATTATCTTCCCACGTACTCATGGAAAGGCTCACACATGTGGGTTTATACTAGGACCTCGATTTGAGGGGATTCAAAGGGAACTAGGACCTCGATTTGAGGGGATTCAAAGGGAACCTGGCCCTTCTTGAGCACCTGCTTTGTGCCAGGTCTTGGCCAGGTGCTCCACTTTTTTATTATCTCACTTAATCCTCTTCGCAAACCTGCAGGGTGGAGTCTATCCCCGTTTTATATTTGAGGAAACTGAAGCTCTACCGGCGGCTCAATCCTGAAACAGTAACAAGCATAAATTATCTGGACACAGGCAATAAAGAAGTAAACAAAGAGTGAGATGATTTCGGAGGATACCTGTGAATGCGAGGCGCTGTGATCACTAATTATTATAATGATTGTGTGTCAAGCTGGACCGAACAAACAGTGTCCTGGGGCTTCTCCGGCTGGGCTGACAAGCTCCGCCCGGAGAAGACACTGCGGAACCGTGACACTCTGTAGCGGGGCGCTGGGGTGGGGGGGTGGGGGGCGTGAACCTGGCAAGGACCAAGGACAGAAGACCTTCATCCTGGTCCTGGAGGAAAAAGGGGCGCAGATGTGGCTGATGCCAGGCTCTGTGCCCGGTGTTCTACACATACCGTAGAGGATACTCATTTATTCGCTCTTGACTCTTCCATGCTATGGAGTACCAAGCACTGTCCTAGGTGCTGGGAACCTGGGGTGAACTAGGTCCCTGACCTCGTGAGGCTTGCAGCCTGGGGAGAATGTCTGTAGGTTTCCCCACTAGCATCCATTACCCGTTCTGGCACCAAGCCCCCTGGTGTCCTTGGGGAGACCCCTTTTCAAAATGCTTCACTCTGATTGGTTGGCCCAAAGCCCAACCCACCAGGGCTTATATCTGCCCATCATAGTGAATGGTGTAGGGAAGGGTAAAGGGCCCAGTTAATCAAGAGCTGCAGTTTGGGGGTTTTGGAGGAATCTGCTGGGAAGAGGAACTCTGAAAAAACAGAATGTAAGTACGGATCTGCTGGCAGCCAGCCACGGTGCCACCACACAAGGCAGCCTGCCTGTGAGCGGAGCCAGTACAGAATAAAGCAGACAGGCCAAGTCCTGATGACACTCTGTGAGCCCTGGATCCAACTGTGCCTGAAGCCGTAGATGCTCCTGGACTTCTCACTTTGTGGAGCCCGTAAATTCCACTTTTGCCTAATCCTGTTAGACCTGAAATCCTGTCTGGTTGCATTTAGTCCTTTCAACAATCTACTGAGTACAGTTTTACTTTACTTGTCTTTCAGACAGAAAATGGAGGCTCAGAGAGGTTAAGTGGCTTGGATAAGGACGCACCGTAACTGTCTGGAGACTCTCCAAGTCAAAGCCCACGCCCTTTCCACTACTCCAAGGTGGCAGTGTAGAGGGTGATAAACCGCAGTCGAGCGTGAGGTAGGGTCTTCCATGTCAGGGAGTGAAGGGACCTCCTAGGAGAGGTGGCCCCTGAGGGATGATTAGAACAGACTTGCTCTAATCAGAGACAGGTCTGTAGAGAGGCAGCAGAGGAAAGGATCCACAGCTTACAAGCTAGTGGCTGGTTTTTTTTTTCCAGTTTTTGTTTTGGCTTTAGCTGCCAACTTTAAAGAAACATAAGATTTCGTGTAAAAACATGGATGTTCAGCTTCTCTGGAGAACCAGAAGTACTAGCAACGCTAGGTAGGGGGTCTCACGTGGCAACAATTTGCCAGAGTTGGGTGACGATGGCCAAATGGGCAAAGCACTTACTTTCCAGATCTCCGGCCAGCCCGTGTCATTCAGGGACGTCCCCTGCTGGGCTGGGCTGCTGAGTGTGTGGCCTGCATGGCAGAGACCAGAGTGCTGTGTAGACGCTGTCCTCTGAGAACCCAGCCTCAGGTGAGAGGAGGGTGCTGGGGACGGACCACGGTGGGGCCCCCGCCTCTGTCCGCTCTGGCTGCGCCCAAGTCCCCAGGGCCCAGAACGGTCCCTGGTAGGGGCTCAATGCACACTTGGTGGAGGGAAGAAGAAAATGAGAGTGTGAGCTGGGAGCTTCCAGGACCACCTCACAGTGATCTTATAAACCAACTCCAAGAGGCACCTTGGTGTAGAAGTCGGGAACAATGTGGGCTCTGGAGTGGGCACAAATTGTGGCTCCACCACATACAACTGTCATCTGCGGAAGTTATTTTCACCTTCTGGGCCTTCAGTTACCCCTCCATAAAATGGGAATAATAATAATCAGAGGGTTGTCGTGAGCAAAATGGTAAGCAGTCAGTAAGTAACTGACTTCTTCCATGATTCACTGACCTGAGATAAATTCCTTCCCCTCTCTGAGCCTCAGTTTACCCGAGGCGGTTAGATTTGATTTTCGGCTTGAACTTACCAGCTCTGGTATTCCGTGACTATGAAAATTCAGCATTCCTGCAAACTCCCAGAGCTGGGCCACAAAGAAGCACCCTAGAGGGCCACAGGGGTCTCTCTGCTAAACCAGTCCCCCACTGAGGTCAAAACACACCTGAATGTCCATCATGGTATCATGGTATAACCATTTGATTCCAAATTCATTTAGATTTAGCCAAGTTCCAGCCCCAGGACCTGCTGTGGCTCATTTACTCCAAATCACAACCCAAAGGCACAGGGACACAGCTGCAAGGAGCCGGCCCTCGGGGGCCCTTTCAGGGATCCCAGGGTGTCCTGTGCTTGCTTCTGAGCCTGCAAGCAGGGCTCTCGGCACAGGCGCTTCACTGCGGCTGGCGCCCGGTCATCCAGTTGGCAGAGCCGTTTCCATTTCTCTCACACGCCCCCGGATGGGAAATGATTCATGAAAACCAAGAAGGTAAAATTAGCCCAGAGGCTGCCGAGTAATTTATACAGCCAACAGCCCCAGGAGGGAGGGAAGGCCTCCGCTGCCAGCTCAGTGTGGCCTCCTGGGGGCTGGCGGACACCAGCCTGGCCATCAGGAGCCTCTGCCTCTGGGGTCTTCTATTTCTGGACTCAGCCTCCAGGGCTGTTGGCGAGGCTTCCGGAGCTTTCTCTGATCCCTTCCACCCCCTCAACAGATCTGCTCGTGACATTAGGGACCTGCTGAGTGTCAGCGGGTGGCTGCGGAGACACACATGCGTTTCACCCTCACCTCAGCCTTGGGGGGAAAGTTTCACCTCCTGTCTCACAGGTGAGGACACTGAGGCTCAGAGAGGCCAGGTGAGTGGCCAAAGGTGTGTGGCAAAGCTCACATTCAAACCCAGATCTCACGGCCCCCAGAATCAGTGCTTCCCCCCACGCGGGGTGCTGTCTGCCGAGCCCCAGTTTCTCAGGGTGGGGTGAGGGAATGGACCTGGTGGGGGTTCCCTGGCAAGCCCCACCTCATCCTGCCATGTGCTTCTCAGTCTCAGGACTATTTAGGACGAGGACCTGGTCCTTGACTCCAAGCCCAGTTGTCCCAACTGGCAAGGTTGAGAGTCCCCAGTATCCTAGTATCTTCAAAAGGGGTTGAGAAAATGCCAGGCTGGGCCCTGAGCCATAAATCATACCCCTACCCCTAAAAGGGAAGGACAGAACAGCAGGTATCGGTGAGCCCCATGGTCCCACTTCATGGGGCCAGACACCAAGGCCCAGAGAGGGGTAGGAACTTACTCAAGGCCACACAGCAGATCTATGGCAGAGGATGGGATGGAACTGCATCTCCTGTGTCCCACTGCAGAGAGCCTACTGTCAGAGCTGTTCACAAAGTGAGCAAATCTGAATGGGGGTTCCCAGCACGCAGGGGCAGCTGAGGCGGGAGTCACCCGAGACCTCCAGGGGCCCTTGATCTGGTTCTTCCCCAGGCATCTGCCTCCAGTTTTGGAACCCACAGTGAGGAACTGGAGAGGGCCCCTCAGAAGGCGGTAGGTGAGACTCCACGCCTGTGGGAACCTGGATGAGTCACCTCGCCTCCCTGAGCCTGGATGAAAGATGGGCACGGGGAACTGACAAGAAAAACGTGTGTGTGAACCACCTAGCAGGCTGTGAGCGTCCCACAGGAATGCAGGGGTCCCGCAAAAGCTCGGTCACGGTGCTCACCCTCAGCCCCTCTGGCCCCTGGCTTTGCCCAGAGGAAGCCCAAGGCCAACCACGGGTGACACCCCACAGCCACCCATGCAGAGGGAACTTGCCTCTGTCCCCGGGGCTGGGCAGCTGCACGCCAGTGAGACAGCTCAGAGCCACACCCCACTCCCAGGGCAGTTCAGAGCAGCTCAGAGGCACCGTCTCCCCAGAGTGGCCGCAGCTGCCGTGGGCCGGCCCTGAGCACAGCACTTTCAAATATCACCGCACTGGACCCTTCCCATCAACGCTGGAGAAAAGGTGGCTGGGTCCTCACTTTACTGACACTCAGAGAGGCTGAGTCGCTTGTCCAAAGCCTCACATCCATTCACGCAATTATTCACTCGACAAGTGTATACCGAGGCCCACCATGCGCCATGCACAGTGCCAGGATGAGACAGGCATGTGTAGCCCTCCTGGCTATGAGAGGCCTTGTGGTGTTCATGGGCAGCCTCGAGCCACTCTGCTGGGATTCCAGTCCCAGCTTCACCCCCATATGTCCTTGAGAAGTCACCTCTCTGCACCTCAGTTTCCTCAGTAAATGGAGAATAATAATGGTGTCTACCTCATGAGGTTATTCTGAAGATTAAGTGAAATATTATGGGTCAAGACTTAGAATAGCACCTGGCACATAGTAAGCACTCAATAAACATGAACAGTTATTGTTGAGCCAGGACGCAAGCCCACCTCCCTCTGACGCCAGCAGCCATGCTCTTAACTCAAGGCTAGGCCGGCTCAATGTCCGAGGTGTGACCCAGCAGCATGACTGGTGAGGGTCTACAGTAAGAATCAGAAGGTGGGTTCAAGTTTCCCCTCTGCCAGCCACCAGCTCAGACCAGCCCCTGAGCCTTTCTGAGCCTTGCTTCCTCCAGTCTTGGCCTGCAGGGTGGGCAGGAGAAGAAAGCAGCTTGGGGCCAAGAATAAAATGTACCCCATGATGGCTGCTCTCCTGCCTCCCTGGGGAAGTACCCAGAGTCCCCAGGGTTGCTGCTACACACCACAGGACAGGCCCAGAGAGCGAGCCTTCTCCCCAGCAGGGCACATGGCCTCAGCTGAAGCAGCCACACTGTCCCCTGCCACCTCTGGCTACTGAGAGGGTTTGTGGCTGGTGCTGGGGAAGGGCTGGGCCCCGGGTCAGCGACGGTGCTTCTCACCTCTCGGGAAATAATCCCAACCCTCTGTGCTCATTGACCACACATGCCACAGACCAGAGGGCAAGAGGTCAAGCAGGGCTGCCCCGCTGGGCACCTTCCGCCAAGATATCACGTTGGGTGGCCTCGTGAAAAAGAACCGAACAAGGAGCCAGACGGCCTGGGTACATCCCCAACCCTGCCAGCCGCTGTGTGGCTTTGGGAAAGTCACTTGACGTCTCTGGGCCTCTGATTCCACATGTGTGAAATGGCCTTGACCAGGCTGCCTACTTCAGAGGGTGGCTGTGCAGAGCTGGTTAGTTGGTGGCATAAAGGTGGTTTTGAACCTGAAAGGGGGTCGGGGGGATGGAGGTGTGAGAAAAAAGCAAAGGGGCCATCCTTTCCAGCACTAAATATACAGTCACCTGCAGAGATTTGCCCCATGGGCTGAAAGGTAAACCCAGGCCTGGACCAGCCAGTGTGGCCCAGAGGGGCCCCGGGGCTCTCAGGGGAGAGCTTGGCCCCAAGCTGCTTTCTTCTCCTGCCCACCCTGCAGGCCAAGGGAGATCAAATCCCCGGCCACAACAGGCCCCATTGAGAGTCGGTAAATCTGCCCGAGGTGTGGGGTTATGTTACCAGGTTCCTGGCCACCACCACTAAGCAAAGGGTCAGGCTGACCTCCTTCCCTCCCAGTGGGCCCTGATCCAGAACCTACAGGACCAAGCCAGGCAGAAATCGGATCACCCACTGCATTCCCAGGCAGCAGCCTCCTCTGGGAAATCAGTGGACAGTGGGATGAAGCTGTCGCAAAGACCGGAGCCATCCCAGGCTGCCCACGGGAACACAGGCCCTCTGCCCACCGAGGTGGGCCTGGACCTAACGCAGACAAGAGACCCCAGGATAATAATATTATTAGGATTTTGTGAGCATTTTGCACCTTATACATGTTAGTTTACTTGGTCCTCACAGAAGCACCATGGTATGTATGCTATTATCATCTTCATTTTACAAAGGACAAAACTAGGCACCGAGAGGTTAAGTCAATTTCCCAGAAACACCAGGATTTGAACCAAGGCATCTGGATTCCAAAGTTCACTTATCACAACAGCCACCTGAGAGAGGAGTCATTCAAAAACACACCTTTTGAGTAACGGTAGAAAAACCCAAGTGTGAAAGAGAAAAGACTCCAGGGGCCATGGCCATTGTTTCCAGCTCTCTGGGGACTGGCAGAGGGCACAGGAGCAGATTTTCTCTCTGGCTAAAGAAGGGATTCAGGAATAGTGGGAGACCCACAGGGAGACATTTGGTTCTGTGCAAAGCCTCAGGGGGCAGATTTTTAGATACTGCACAATAATTTGTTAAAAATGCAACTGGCGGGCTTCCCTGATGGCACAGGGGTTGAGAGTCTGCCTGCCGATGCAGGGGACGCGGGTTCGTGCCCCGGTCCGGGAAGGTCCCACATGCTGCGGAGCGGCTGGGCCCGTGAGCCATGGCCGCTGAGCCTGCGCATCCGGAGCCTGTGCTTCACAACGGGGAGAGGCCACAACAGTGAGAGGCCCACGTACCGCAAAAAAAAAAAAAAAAAAAAAAAAATGCAACTGGCTCCCATAACCCAGCAGTAGCTGCTACAGATATGACCAAAGAGGCACAAGAATAAAATCAGAATCAACCTAAATGTCCGGCAGGAAGAAAATGGATAAATAAATGACGATCCTCTCCATTGATATACTACTGTATATTAGTTTAAAAAAAAAAGAAGAAAAACAATATGGTAAGTTCACTGTGTAAAACTACAACTAGATTTCCTAGATCCAATGTTAAGTGAGAAAAGCAATTTGAAGAATGAAACCATTTGTTTAAACACACATATGCACGCACACACACACGCACATGCTATAATGGTACATATTCCTATAGGTTCTGTGTGCGGTGCACAGACAATGATCTAGATGGATATATAGCAAAGTAATAACAGTGATGATTAACCTTGCAGAGGAGGTTGGAATGCTACGGTTATCAAGGAGACTATATTTCGCTTTTTAAATATTATTTGATTTTTTTACAGCAAAAATGTATCCGTATATCCCTAATATAATTAAAACGTAGTAAAACAACATAAAAAAGACTCAGCGAGCTGTCTTGGAAACAGTGAGCTACTGGTCCCTGGAAGCGTGCAAGCCTGTGCATTGGGGTGGAGGGATTTACCACAAGGATAGGTGGGTCCAGTCCTTCTGGGCCTCACAGCCTCATCAGGGGAGTAGAGCAAAGCCCTTACTGTCCCCACATCATGAGTGGCTTTAAGGAAGCACAGAGAATCAGATCTTGGAGGAGGGAGAGGCCAGGAGTTGTGGACGCTCACTGTGACGCAGTCAGAGGCACACAGGCCAGCTACCAAGTCCACCTCCAGCTGTCCAGCTCCACCCCTCCCCTTCTCCCAATAGCACCCAGCCCTGGCCCCTCTGTCCCAGCAGCCCCCAGCCCCTGGCCAGCATGTCTGGCGTCAGCCTCAGACTCCCGGGGGGGGCCATGTCTTTGGGAAGACCTCACATTTGGGGACAAGAGTCAGGAAGGAAGGGGGAAGTGGATGTGAAATGCTTACGGGGCTGAGTGCCCCTGACTGTGCCATTGAGCCCAGGCAACAGCCCAGGTCACATGAGGAGCCCTAATCCCCAACAGGCCGATCCCTAGCGCCAGCCAGACCCCTAGCCCTAGTCAGGCACTATAACAAGCCAGGAGCAGTGAAGCTCTTACCTTCAAGACAGCTATAGCGTCAAGAAAAGAGTCAGGCGATATAGCTCTGAGTCCTAGCTCGGCCCCTGACTTCCTACAAGACCTTAACAGTCACTGAACCTGTGGAGCCCCAACTCCCTCATCCGCAAAATGGGCTCACAGTATCCACCTCCCAAGCCTGCTGTGTAGATGAAACATCATCCGTGCAGCCCCTCTGTGAACCATACGGACTCCCACAAAACACACGGCCTCATCCATGCCGCGGACAGAAAAGGAGGTGGCAGCACCTTATCGCCAAAGGCAGCCACACTTGCTGCAAGACAGCAGTGAGTCCAAAAGGGCAGGGGAGCCTTTCTTGGCTACTGTCCTGGGCCGAGGGCCAGGGTGCTTGCGGGGAGGGCAGGGAGCTACCGACAGGTGCCAGGGAGGAGTCCAGTTTCTACCTGAAACTGGGGGAAGGGGCTCCTGGGAGCCAGGCCAGCGAGTCCTCGCCTCACCGCTAGCCCAGGGAGCCGGGGCAGGGGCGGGCGACAGACCCACAATGGGAATCAAGGGCAGGAAGAGCAAAGCTCCATCACTGTCAGAAGGGGCGAGCAAAGGGCCGGCCTTTGAGGACTCCACCTGGGAGGCAAAGCAGTACGGGCCACGCAGAACTGGCTCGGGGTCCTGTGAGGGGAGGGGCTGCTGGGAAGCAAGAAGGTGCCACCTGGCACTCACAGTGAAAAGTACCAGCTCTGGGAGAGGGTGGGGCAGCAGGACGAAGCCTGAGGTGGTCCAGCTGCCCCAGAGCTGTCCCCTCCTGCCTCAGGGAGACCCAGGGCTGTGGCAATACTGAGTCCAGCGTGGGCCCAGCCCACGGCACAGAGGGCCAGGGAGGTCTGAGGACAGAAGCCTCCAAGCATGACCAAGGCCACTGTCAAAACCAAAGCACCAAACGTAAAATAGAGAGCTAGTGGGAAGCAGCTGCATAGCACAGGGAGATCAGCTCGGTGTTTTGTGACCGCCTGGAGGGGCGGGATAGGGAGGGTGGGAGGGAGGGAGACACGAGTGAGGGGATATGGGGACATATGTATATGTACAACTGATTCACTTTGTTATAAAGCAGAAACTGACACAGCATTGTAAAGCAATTATACTCTAATAAACATGTTAAAAAATATATATATAGTTGGATTAATATCTACAAAAAAAACCCCCAAAGCACCCCAATGACTCCTGCGAACGCCTCCCCAGCCCCATCGGGCAGGATCCCAGGCAGCTGGACTCCCTGTTGAATGGCAGCCAGCCCGCGGGAGCTGCAGGGAGGGAGCCAGAGGCTGGGCCACCTTGAACAGGGCCCCAGGGAGGAGGGCGTAGGTGGGGCTGGTGGGAGGGGCGCTCCGCACAGCTCCCTCCTAGGCAGGCCGCCACGCTCTCCGTGGACCTGTGGCCACACGCAGGCCCAGGTGCACGTTGGTCTGTTCCCAGGGGCCCCAGGACAGGGCAGGTGGCCTCCTCTCAGAACAGTAGGCTGGGCCGGAGCTCAGGACCACAGCAGCAACTCCGCTGCCCCGCACTGTGCAGTCTGCTGCCGCCAGCTGGCCCAGGTGGGGACATCAACTCTCCCTCGTCACCTCAACCAAGTGTTCACCCCTCAGGTCTCAAAGGCAGGCCTCAGCTCAGCTCTGGCCCATCAGAGGGTTCATGCAGGAAGCCACTTCAGGCTGCCGTCCACTGCTCACCTCCTAAACGGACCCAAGCCATCACACACCAGGCTCCTGGCGCCTGGCCAACCCCCAAACTCAGCTACAGACCTCAGGCCTCGCTCTTCCGGCCCACACTGACTCCTAGGGGCTGGCTGCCACAGCCCCTGTGAGCTCGCAGCGCTGGGAGCTTAGGGCAGTGGGGACAAGAGGGTTCAGCCACGGCCACCCAGCCACCAGATGCCACCCCACTGGCCAGGACAGCCTGGGAAGGCCCGCTGCTCACGCCAGAGAACAACCTGCCTGTCCAGCCACGGCTGACTCCCAGGGCAGCCAGGGACCAGCAGAGCTATGGGGTCTGCTTACTAGTAACCTACCCCACTGGGTACCAAGAAGCAGCCTTCCTCAAGGGTGAAGACCAAAAGGAAACTCCACCTGATGGCCCCGTCAGTCCTTTAAAGCACCTACTCAGAGTGACCTTACCTCCCACCTCAGGATCTTACCTCCCACCTGAGTCTTTAGGTCTCAACTCCTTAGCCTGGCCTTCAGGTCCTTCGTGGGCTGGCCCTAACCTGCCTCTCCAGCGCCATTCAGCCAGCTCTTGTCCAAACACCCTGCTCATCTGCCGTTCCCTGAACCCTGGGATCCTCACGTTGCCTGCCTTTGCACATACTGTTCCCAGTGCTGACAATGTCCTTCCCTCTTCCTCCACCTGGCAAACTCTTACTCCTCCTTCAAGGTCCAGCTTGACATCACTTCTGGGAAGCCTACCCATGCTCTCCCTCCCCCACTGCCAAGGCGGAATACTTGCTCCCTTCCCCACCCTGTCTCTGAGCAGCAGGGCACTTCCTACCTTCAATCACAGTTAGGATCTGGGCCAGAGCTGCTCAAACTATTTATGGTAAAGAAACTTTTTTTTTTTAAGTTTTCCAATCTGCTGCCCACTGATGCTTTTGTAAATTACAATAAAAAATGGCGTGGCAGTGTCAAGTTGCAATATGAGTTTCTCAACACTTACTCTAGTGTCTGTACCTGTCTCACTGCAGACCAGTAACACAGAGCTCATGGATGGGCGGTAGTCTGCAGACCACCCTCTCCCTGGCACTGGCAGGGCTCTGTGTTGCCGGTGCAGGGCCCATCAAATTATGTCTATGTTTGGACCTCCAGAGCCCAAAGGGGTGCTCCATGAACATCTACTGTCTCAAATATTGCATGGCAAGGTCCCAGCAACCCTGTAACAGGTGCATTACCTGTGCTAGGCACCCCCATTTCTCAGGTGAGCATGTAGAAACACACAGAGGGTGACAGGCCTGATGTCACAGCTGGCCCACATTGGATCTACCCAAAAAAGAATTCAGAGTAATGATAGTAAAGATGATCCAAGATCTCAGAAAAAAAATGGAGGCACAGATCTAGAAGATACAAGAAATGTCTAACAAAGACCTAGAAGAACTGAAGAACAAACAGAGATGAACAACACAATAACTGAAATGAAAACTACACTAGAAGGAATCAATAGCAGAATGACTGAGGCCGAAGAACGAATAAGTGAGCTGGAAGACAGAATGGTGGAATTCACTGCCGTGCAACAGAATAAAGCTGGCCCACACTGTACCCTCTCTGTACTGCCCAGCATCACAGGGGCAGACTTTCGGAAACTGCAAGCCCTCCAGTCCACCATCCCACCCCCAGCACACGCTCCTGACAGCATTTCCCACTGCAGGAACAGTGAGGTAGCCCCATGCAGTGGTGAAGAGCTCAGCCTCCGGAATCAGACCAGACCTGGGTTCACATCCTGGCTCAGCCTTTCATAGCTGTGTGGCCTTGGGTACGTCACTTCACTTCTCTGGGCCTCCATCTTTCCTCTGAGGCTAATAGCATGAGTCAGGCAGCACCCTGCTTCAGGCAGAGCCCACACACACCTATAAGCGCCATTCAGGTCTGGCTGTTGCTGACGTGTATGAAAGACCTGGGATTACCCAGTCTGAAACTCTTGATCCGGACCTTCCCTTTCTGCTCACCCTCCCCGAAAGACCCAACATCTTCTCTCGGGAGTAAATTCTTCCTGGCTGCTGAGTTTGCTGATCTCCTTTGGTGATCTCACCGCCCTGCCCTCCCCACCCCAGGCTAAGGGGCTTCTCCCTTCTCACCCTGCCCCCCTCCCTGGGACACCTCAGCCTCTGATCCTCTTCACCTCCTCCTCTCCAAATACCAGCCCCCTCTGGAACACAGCTGGTCTGAGGAGGGGCCCTGCACCACCCCTGGAAATGCCCCCTGTTGGGTTGGGTTAGAGCAGTGAAGAGCCGGGCTGTGAGGTGGGGTCGGGCCCCAGCCTGCAACTCCACCCTCATCCACCCAGAGCCCACCTGCCCTGTACCTTGGGCCACGACAATGCTAAGTCCACCCCGGCTGGGTCCCGGTCGGCTGTGAGTCCCTACAAGAGGCTCACTCCCTGCTGGGGCTGAGGGTCCGGTGGGCTGCTCTCCATGCCCCTCAGCCATCCTGGAGCCTCTCAAGCTGGCTATCTCCAACCCCTGGGCATCGGGCAGCAGGATCCCTTCCTGGTCCTCAGCAATCTTCCTTGGGGAAAGTACAAGATAGTGGGAGAAGCCACTCTGGGAAAGCTGACATCGTGGGCGTGGTTCCATATTTACTTGCTCAGTGACGTCCACTGCAGCCCAGCCCAAGACAAGTTGATATCCTGCCTGCTGATCTCTCTCGCCCCCAGCCCTGCCCAGGAGAAGGAGCCCACTGGTCACCAGCCCCTGCTACCCCGAGTTCCTTCGTGCACATCACCCGGGGTTGCTGCCTCTGTCCAGGGTGAGCTCCTGCCGCTACAGGTATTCAAGCAGTGGCCAGGCAGCCTGTCCTTTTGGAGGGCAGGGCACCAAGACTATGCCAATGCTCTCAGAGGTCCCCATTCTTCTCTAATTCCAGGAAGTGGAGGCCTGGGGTGCGGAGGAAGAAATGCTAGATGTGGGGTTAGAATTTTAGCTCGGTCACTCCCTAAATTTTATGACCTCCAGCAAGTCACTTCCCATCTCTGACCTCAGTTTTTTCAGCTATAAAATGGGGGTCATGAGAGCTGTTCTGCCTGCCTCAGAGGCTAATGATAAAGGATTTGGGAGGAGTTTGAAGTCAAGAAGAGAGTCCTGGGTTGCCCTTATGGATCAGGTGGGGTGGGGAAGAAATAGGGGTGGAAGGGGAAGCCCTAGAAGGCACTGAAGGTTCCAGAAGCCCAGGTTTGCCTCACTTTGCAAACAGGGTCCCCACCCTCAGCACCCACCCCTGATCTGAGGCTGATGCTGGGGTGCAGGATGGCCAGCAGCCTTCTGTCCTTCTCCACCTCTGCTCTCACAGCCCAGAGTCATTTCACAGGAGGCTCTTAGTTTGTCCGGATGCGCCAGCAAGACCTGATCCATGAGGTCCCTGGGTGGGGAGAGGTTCCTGGGTGGGGAGAGGGTCCTGAAGCCGGCTGTGTAAACCAAGAGCTTATAAATCAAATCCTGGTTTGAAAGAACCCAGGGGACCTGTTGGGAATTGTTACATAACACAAGGAGGCAACCCCTAAAGCCTCCTTTGTTGATGTGGGTTTCTCCAGGTGATTGGAAAGATTAGATTATGACTGTGGGATCTGAAGCTAGTCACGTATCCTCTCTGAACCCAAGTTTCCTCATCCAGAAATGGATGTAGAAGAGACCTCACGGGGCCAATGTCAAGTGCCCTGACGCTCAATACGTGTTCCTCTTAACACGTGGTCCTGAAAACAGGGAGGAAAAAGTTTTCTTCCACAGAAGGTAATGCAGGACTGACATTACCGTCTCCATGTACAGAAAGGGAGACTGAGGCCCAAGCACGGTTGGCCTTGAACACAAGCCTGTGGGGGTGGGTAAGTGTCTGAAGGTGCGTTCCGGTCACCTTCAAGTAGAGACTCCCCATGACTCATCCACTCTCTCACATTCAGGCACTGCTGTCCCCAGAAAGGGGCACAAGATTATTTCCGTGCCCTAGGGCATGCCTCCCCTGTGGTCATGACCTCACACACGAGGAGGTGGCCCCAGAGCCGTCCCCATGCCACAGTGGTGCTCGGTGGTGCTTCCTCGGGAGCCTCTGCGAGGCCAGCACCATTATCACTCCTGCTGTGCAGATGCGGAGACGGGCAACCCCCAGAAAGGCAGCCTCTTACCCACATCTCCCAGCTGCCAGGTGCAGGGGCAGGAATGAACCTGAGGCCACACCCGCCTCAAGGGCAGAGCGCTGTCCCCGCTCACACGCTCCCTCTCAGTGGCCCCCACCTAGAGGCCAGCCCAAGGCACTTTGCTGAGTCTTCTCTGGGGGTGCCATGGCTACTCAGAAATGAAGCCAGACGCACTCTAGGAAGCCTGCAGCCCCCGGAACTCTAACCCAAACCATCTGCACTGAGCCTCAGCGTGGAGGACCAGGTCCTCACCTCTTTCCTCCACCTTCGCTTTTGGAATGGCCATCACCATGCCCATGCTCATCCTCTCCTACCTTGACTACTGTAACAGCCTCCTAATCGGCCTCCCTGCCTCCAGCCTCACACCCAACCTGCTGCTGCTGCTGATTTCTGGGACCTGAACCTGCTCTCCATGTCAGCTTTCTCGTCATAAAACCCTCTGCGGTTCCCAGAGGCCCCACAGACAGAGTGTCAACTCCTCAGCATAGCAGTCATAACCTTTCACAGTCTGGCTGGGATAGAGCATCGGGGTTAGGTGGGAGGGCTCAGGAGCCAGAAGACCTGGGTTCAAATCCCAGCTGTGCTGCTTACCAGCTGGGAGTCTTTGGACAAGTTACTCCACCTCTCTGAGCTTTGGTTTCCCAAAGGGAAATAATAGTGTCAGTAGAATGGGGAAATAATAGTACCAATATCGGGGTACTGCTGGGAAGATGAAATAGAAAATGTGTTCTGAAGCACTTTGCACATAGTAAGTGCTCAATTCATTCATTCATTCCACAAATATGAGGCCTTACTATGTGCTCTGCACTGTTCATGCAGCACTGAACAAAGCTGACAAAACTCCCCGCTCTCCGGGAACTTACAGCATAATTAAAGGAGGCAGCCAAAGACAACATATTGATAAATAAGTAAAACACAGGGCATGTTATATGTGCTATGCACTAAGGAGAAAAAAAAGCAGGCAAGCAGAGGAGGAGAAGGGGGCAGGGGCTGCCATTTTAAATAAGAAAGTGCCCACAAGAAGGCGACATTTGAGCAAATCCTGATGGAGGTGAGGGAGCCTGCCATGGAGATAATGGGTAAGAGTGTTCTAGCAGCGGGAACAACCAGTGCAAAGGCCCTGAGGCAGGATCAGGACTGATGTGTTAGTCATATTACTATTATCATCACTGTTATTCTCTTTCTAGCCTCATCTCCCTCCACCTCCTCCCTTACCCACACTCTCCAGCCAAATGAACCACCCAAGCCTCTCCAAGCCATTCCGTGTGCTCATGCCTTTGTACAAACCTCGTCCCATGCTGGGACGCCTCTCCCCTTTCTTTCCAACTCCTACTCATCCTTCAAAACCCAGCTGAAAGGCCTCCTCCTCAGGGAAGCTTTCCTTGACTTAGAGTCGATGGCTGTCTCCCTTGCATCCTTCTGCTATAAACTGTGACTGCCTGGTTAACTGCCCACCTCCTCCCACTGGTCTGTGAGTTCTGGAGGGGCAAGGACTGGGTTCCACACTGCACCCCTAAGCCCAGCACAGTGCCTCGCTGTGTGCACTGACCACCTGATGAATGAAGGAAGAACTGAAGGATGCCCCAGGCCTTCCCTCTTAAAGAGCCTTAGCCCCAGCGACGCCACCACGAGTGTGACTGCCCCTGTGAACACTGGCCTTTCCAACGCAGATACAAATCTGCAATAGGAAACAGGCTTTTTAAAAATAACAGCACATTTTTCTTTTTTCTTCATTGTTTTTTTTTCTTTCTGCACGGCTTATTTTTCCGGCGCAGCCCCGGGGCCAGCTGCAGGGAAGTCCCTCCCAGGCCCCACTCTAAGAACATGGAACTCTGGGGCCTCTAAGGACTCCCAGGCCAGAATAGGGGTGGAAAGGCACCAGATGCCCTGGCACCAAGGCCACCAGGCACCTCTGAGCCAGGAACCCCTTTTCTCAAACCTCAATGTTAGGTGGATGTTACCTCCTGGAAACTTTATAACGCCATGTGACATTTCCAAAGGGGCTTCTCCTTGGTGGGTCTGGGGTTCCCTGCCCTCACTCTAAGAGGGCATCCCGAGGGAGAGGGCATCAGACTGCCAGCGTTCCAATCCTGGCCACACTGCTGTGTAACCATGGATCCCTTCCATCACCTCTTGGGGCCTCAGTTTCCCCATCTGTGAAATGGAAATAATAATACCTACCTTGTTTTCTGTGTAGGGTATGTGACATGCTTAGGACCACACCTGGCACACAAGAAGCCCTCAGTAGGGCTTCCCTGGTGGCGCAGTGGTTGGGGGTCCGCCTGCCGATGCGGGGGGCGCGGGTTCGTGCCCCGGTCTGCGGGGATCCCGTATGCCGCGGGGCGGCTGGGCCCGTGGGCCGTGGCTGCCGGTCTTGCGCGTCTGGAGCCTGTGCTCCACCCGCGGCAGTGAGAGGCCCGCGTACCGCAAAAAAAATAAAATAAAATAAAAAAAGAAGCCCTCAGTAAATATTAGCCGCCTTCATCTTCATCAGCCCTAGATCTCCTACTGTGTGGTCCCTTCACTGAATCATCTACTCCACAGATCAGAGACCTCAAGGATCTGTTAAATCTCACCCTCTTGGCCTTTCTGGAATTTTTCCCTCGTACACTCTAGAAACATGGTCCTTCTAGGGCATGGACACCTGTAAGTATGGGGAGCTTAGGGTCTGAACTCTGCGGGCCAGTTTTCCTCCCACACCTGACACCTCCTTGCAGCTGGACCCATCTGCCCATACTCCAAGGAAGCAGCGTTTATTAATCCTGTCCTTAGCCCCCAGCACATTGTGAGCCCCCAGCCAATGATCAGGGATTTATCAGAAGGCATTCCGTGAGCAGCTCTCATGCACAGACACTGGAGGTGCAGCGGCACACACACACCAACACAGGCCCTGCCCTCGCAGAGCTTACGGTCTGATGAAAGAGTGAGACTGCAAGCAATCATTACAACAATAAATGTAAAATTGCTACTAAGACGAGTGCTATAAATGCGAGGTACATGGGGCCATGAAAGGCCGTAATAGGGAGTTCAACCTAATCTGGGAGGGCTTCCCTGAAGAGGTGATGCCAAAGCTAAAAGATGAGGAGGAGGCCTACGAGAGGAGTGGAATGCATGGTCAGGGCACAGGGGGCAACATGAGGGTAGCACCATGTTAGGCTAAACATGGTAAATAGGGGGAGGCAAGATGGTGTCCCCATAGCATCTGGAGGGCAACTTAAGGATTTCTGTCTTTCTCCTAAATACACTGCGAGTCCCTGAAGGTTTTTCAGGCAGAGGTTGATAGACTCAGATTTATTTGCCAAAAAAGCTCACCCTGGCTGCTGAGGACGAGCTTTTCCTGTGTGTGTTTACTTGTCTCTGCCTGGAATGCTCCCCTACTCTCTGTATCAGTCAGGACAGGCTAGGTTATGCTGCAGTAACAAACAGCCCCCAAATCTAAGTGGTTTAAAACAACAAAGGCTTAATTATCACTCATGCTGCATGTCCATCATGGGGTACTAAGGGACTCCACTCAGGTAGCAACACGGGGACCCAGGCTAGCAGAAGCAGCCACCACCCCACCTCCTGCCAGTTTCCACACCACAGGAAAAGAGCACTCATGAGGGTCTCACACCAGCAACTAGATGCTTTGGCCCAGAAGTGGCATGTGTCACCATAGTTCACAACTCACTGGCCAGTCACACAGCCCCACCCAACACAAGGGGACCTAGATCCAATCCTACATGTGCTTGGATGAACTGGAAATATTTAGGGGGTAGCATTAAGGACCACCAGACACTCTCCCACTCCATCTTGCCCTGCCCCAGCCTTAACTCATTCATTAGATCACAACTGTTTCAGTATTCCAGAAGGAGGGGCCAGCATGTGCAGGCGAGAATACGGAGTACAGAGAGACCTAGAGTAGGTGGGAGATGAGGCCAAGGAAAGGGTAGGGGCCAGATTACTCAGAGGCTTCTAGGTTATGGTAACAATTTGGTTCTTTATCCCAAAAGCACTGGGAAGACTTCTCAGTGCTTTACACAAAAATGGGGAGCTTGCTGTGATCTTCTCTGGAACAGATCACTCTTACTGCCATCCTGAGACTGGCGTGGAGGGGCGGTCACAGGTGGACAGTTGGACAGTGAGGCTAGTGCTGTTGTCCTGGGGATAGACAGTGGTGGCTTGACCAAGACACTGGGGAAGAGAAGACGGAGAGGAGTGTATGGATTCAATTTATAGGTTAACGTTCCCTAGATCTGGAGACATAGTGGATTGCGGTGAGGGAACGGAGACACAAAGGTTTCTGCCTTAACGACTAGCAGAATGGTGGTAGCCGTGGCCAAGACGAGAGCCCTGTAGGAGGTTTAGGGGGGAAGATGGTGGGACAGCCTTGGAATCCGTGTGTTGGTCATAACTGTGAGATGGTCAAGAGAACAGACCGAGGAGGCAGCTGAATAAACAGGAATGACTCCTGACTCCTCATTCAGTGGTCTTTACTTCCTTCATACTTGCCAGTAAATTAGAACCAGGGAAACCTCGCCTCCCCTCCCCCACTCAATTTAAGTCCAGGTGAGGAAAGATTCAGATGATTGTAGTCTTAACTTGACACCAAGGAGAACAAATTTATGAAACACATCAATCCAAAGGGTCTGGAGGACAGAACTGTAACTCGGGTGACAGTAGTATGTAAGTGATGGTTGTGATGGCTGATCAGGGCTCCTGGGACCAGTGAGGGGAGCCCCTCATCTTTGAATATGTCACTAGGGAAGGGAGAGTAGACCCTGCCCCAGCTGCTCCTTGGAGGCCCCGTCAGTTTGGGACTGAATGGACGGAGGTGGGGCTTGTTGGGCAATCCTGATATTCCCAAGAGAGTGCTCTGTAATAATCCCAGGCAGAGAGAACAACACTTCTTAAATCATGTGTGGCCCCCGGGCTAGGCATTTTCTCTGTGCTATCTCGTATAATCTCACAGCTGACTGGCCAGGCAGGCTTTGTTAGCCCCACTTTAGGGATGGAGAAGCAAGGCCCAGAGAGGTCAAAAGTAACCGTGCCAAGTCCAAAGTCGCATATTAGTATGAAGGGGAGGAAGGACTCCAATGGAGAAGCCCCTTTTCATTAAACTAAAGCAACAGCCCTGGGCTCTATTCCCAGACACGTGCCCACACAGAAATCTGCTTGCCCACCTCTCAGAGGGTTGGTGGGTGAAAATCATGCCCCACTCCCCCTGGAAGGAAACACAGCCTGTTACTTTTGCCCCATGGACCTCACAACCCTAACCCCTTCCTTCCTCTCAAGGGGAAATGTGGGCAAAGCCAGCTTGGGTGCCAGAGGCATCATGCTCCATGGAAAATTCTTTTGCCCCAGCACAGATAAAACCCCCATTTTATAGGGTTTCCAGGCATGGAGAGCAATCTCTCATTATTGCCTCCTGTCCCCACGGACAAAGAACTGGGTGTGTTTCCTTCAACCGCTCTAAATTATATACCACAGCCTTTCTCCACATGAAGCAAATGTCTAAGAAGAGAGGTTTAACATTCTTCTCCCCGAAGTCCCAGCCCACCCCTGGGATCTTAAGCCCCTATCGCCCAACCCCATACAAGACACAAGCAACTTTTCCGCCAGCACTGCTCAGCGCTCGAGACATTTGTGTTCTCCTTGCAGTCACTTGCCTAGGGCATGCTGGCCTTGACCGGAGAAAGGTCATCGGCCGCTAAGTGCCTGCAGAGCAGAGCACCTTGGGGATTGCGAGTGGGGGATGGAGGCTACACTCCGGACATTTCCCTAAGAGTCTACACCGCAACTAAGATGGAAAATGTATTAAAGAAACAGCCCCCGGCGCGGCCACGTTTAGCGGGAAATCGTGCGGCGCGTGGGAAGAGGCCCCACTGCACCCCGGCAGGACCCGTGCCCCTCAAATCGGCCCCCGGGCGCCGAGCCCAAAGTGCCCCCGAGAACTAGGCCAGCAACGGCGGCGAGCCCTCCAGCCTTCGGTGCCCCGCCCCGCCCGTGTCACCGCGTTCTCATTCCGAAAGCTCGGCCCGGGCGGCCGCCCCCATTGGTCGGCGGCCACGTCCGTCAGCGGGCGGCACGTCGGCGCAGAGAAAAGGCTACATTGTAACAAGGCGAGCGAGCTAGGAGCTAGCGGGGAGAAAGGAGGCGGAGGGGCGGCCCCCGAATCCCACGGCGGCGGCGGC